>NC_057801.1:559029751-559052964 GCF_018294505.1 Triticum aestivum
TCTCGTCGAGACGGATTTAATGGTGAAAACGGATTTTTAGTTCGCTTTTTTATTTAGGAGATAAAGCATTTTTAAGCCGAAAACCAAAAAGATTTCTGCTGATGTCATGCATTCATACGTGATAAAATGAGTGGTGATAGAGGCGTGTGGGCGATCTGCAAACGCCCACACGGGTGGGCGTTAGTTTTTGGGTCCCGATAACTGCCACATGTGTGGTGTGTCGGGTAGTTGTGCCACACGCCTCGTGTGGCATGGACAGGAACCAGCCCGCACGACCGCGTCCGGGTGCGCAAAGGCACGGCCCGCACGTCCGGTGTGTGGCAATCCCACCTCCCGAACCCCTACCTCCATCGCCGGCCTTCTTTGGTTGCCATGGCAACCAGAGTAGATCCATAGGGCCTTCCCACCGCAAACCACACCCCCACCCTCCCCACCCCACCCCCACTCCAACAACGCCCTCCAAAGACGACCAGCTAAAAGCAGGTGAATCTCCCGATCTCCCTACTGCTTCTCATCCTTCTTCTGGGCAGAAAATTGCAAAATTACCGACGAAGTTGGCAACTAGATCCATCCTACAGGGGTAAAACACTACATGGGTTATGTGTCTTCGCAGTTGCCAAGCAGAATACACTAAATCTGCCATGTACTATGCTAGAGATAACCGTAAGTTCTCAATAGATTGATGCAAGTAGTTGGTAAATGAATGGATGTGTAGGAATCCATAAAAAAGGAGAGAAAATTGAGAAATTTGGAATAATGGGGGGTGTGAAAATTAATTGCCACTGGTGTCTAACATCAGTTGCCACCTATCACTGTCGTCAACTGCCACCATGTCAACTTATTGTTTGCCATCATATTGTAGTGGCTGATGCCATCGAATCAAACGTATAGCTAGCACCCAGATTTTAGAAAAGATAGTGGATGTGCATGTCCTACTAGCCATGATATGTTGGTTGCCTACGCATGAAAATGTGATAACACTGATGTGTTAACTTGTACATGCAAGCAGCACAAGGATACATTTTTTATGGATTGTTGATGCGTTCCTGTTCATGCAGTGATTGAGAGCACACTAGCAGAAATGAGACGCGGAAAAGAATGAATCACGGAGATGGCGTTGATCTTTTGGGTTCTCAAAGGCCAGAAACGCCCCCTTGGGATGCAGCAGAATACAGTCAACTCATTTCTGCAGGGCCGTTGCTGCCACTACTAGAACAGTATGCATGCATTGGTATGATGCAAGATAACAAAAAGAAAAGAACATTTGTCGTGTTCGCAACTATGATGATGACATCCTACTTATGTCCTACACTGTCATTTTTAGCAGGTTCTTATGACCAAAACACACTCAGAGGGGCACCGTGTCAAGTTCAGTCACATGGCGCTAACACTGACAAATGTATGGGCAGCCAACTTCAACTAGCTAATGTGGTAAATCAAGGTAACGCATACGAAAAAGAGACATACTGGTGTGGGCATTAAAAATATACTTGCAAAGGATGGCAAAAGACTCACGAGTTGTGTCAGGAAAAATTGCAGAACCTTCATGCAGCACGTGGCATCAGACGGCACCCATGTACCTGCCATCGACGTCATACACAGGTGAGTCCATAACAAGTGAAGATGCGGGCGCTGAATTAGCAGAAGGAGTGTAGTTGACAGCTGCAGTTGCCATCCCTGGACAACTTGCAGTTGCCATACATTACCCATATACTACCATGCTTGCAGGTTATTACGATGCTTCTACCCCGGCAAACGTCTCATGGCAAGCTTCACACATTGCAGATAGAGCACGTCAATTTGGTGTTACAGACCACACAAGATAGGCACACACAGCACAACAAGGTAATGAAAAAATTGAACAACAAAAGAGAGCACTACATTTCTTTTTGCGGGAATAGCATCTGAGGAAAAGAAGATTTGTAGTAGTGATGATGGAAAAAATCAAAACAGAAAACGCGAACAAAAGTGGTTGTGTGCAAAATGAGTGATATTTTGTCTTCGGGGTTTGCGAGTTGCTAAAAAGCATGTGTGCAGCACTAAATGGTTGATTGCATTTGCATAATGAGCTCGAGACTAGAATATAAAAAGGTTTGATGCTAGAACACACTAGTTTGCCATGTGTTGGCAGCAGTATTTGCTATGCATGCAGGACTGCAGCTGCCATGCCCATAGAATCCAAGTTTTCGTACTGAAAAATGAGCTGGTTGCCATGCATTGGCAATAGTAGTTGCCATGTTTGTTGGACAGTAGCTGTCATGACTGGACAACTTCAGTTTCCATGCATGTCTACATGCAGACTAACGGATTGATGTTTGAATGATGTCATGCCAAATCACTTGAAGTTGATGTACTCTGTTACGATAAACATGTCATTCAAGCAAAAATCTTACGCTTGTACCTGTTTTTTCTATTACAGGGCCTACAACTACAGTGAACAGCGGCGCAGGGACATCTACTGTGGGGAGCTGTGAGCGCACAGAAGACGTGTTCCTCCAACCAGCCACCAATCATGTCGCAAACAATACCGAGTCAGAGTCAGAAATGGCAATCATTCCTGCAATGCCGACAAGCACCCCTTTGAACACAAGCACTGGCAACACTCAAGTAGATCAAACTGCCGCCGATACTGAAGTGAATCATGAAACTGATGACGAAGCACAATGGGATGAAGATGGTGGGTAATCAGAGATCATGGTGCCTCATCCACCGTACGTTGGACAGAGATTTGGATCATTCGCAGAAGCAAAGGAATTCTAGCAGACATATGCAAAGTTCCATGGGTTTGCGGTCAACACCGAATACCATAGGAAGATTAAGAAAACAAACGAGTACAGCAGAGGTGAGATGAGGTGCCACAAGGCACGAAGGAACAAGAAGGGAAAAGGTGTTGCGCCTGTCGTTCCGGAACGAAAGAGAGGGATCATTCTCAAGAAGAAATGCCCTGTCCGGTGTAAGCTAAACGTATATGGTGCACAGTGGGTGGTCATTGAATATTTTGACGAGCACAACCACCAACTCATAAATAAGTTCGACCTGGTGAAGTTTCTGACCGCCCACAGAGGATTCACCCCACTTGAGAGGAAATTCATAAAGCTGCTACATGATTGTAACGTCGGTCCATCAAGAATGGTGCAGATACTATCACTCATCCACAGCAAAAATGGGACTCTGAGTAGCATGCCCTACATACCAGCTGACGTCACAAACCTAAAGGCAAAATACCATAGAGAGAGCAAGTTGGCTGACATAGAAGCCACGATGGCCTACTTCGATGAGAAAGCGAAGGAAGATCCAGATTTCTTCTACAGGATAAGATTGGACGATGAGGACCGTGTCAGGAACATGTATTGAGTGGATGGTGCTGCAAGAAGAGCCTACAAACATTTCCGAGAATGCATTTCATTTGACGCGACGTATCTCACTAATATGTACAAGATGTCGTGAGCTCCATTCATAGGAATAAATAACCACAATCAGTCGTTGTAGTTCGGGTGCGGGCTCGTTCGGAACGAAGACACGGATGGGTACGTTTGGCTGTTTAAGACCTTCTTGGAGTGCATGGATGGACTTGCTCCGATGAACATAATAACAGACCAGGATTTTAGCATGCGTGCAGGCATAGAGGAGGTCTTTCCGTTGGCAGTGCACAGGCACTGCAGGTGGCACATTATAAAGAAGGCTGAGGAGATGCTAGGACCGTTCTTTGCTGACCGTCCGGAGCTGCACAAGGCATTCGAGATGTGCGTGGACCACAGCTTGACGGTGGAGGAGTTTGAAAGGAGCTAGATGGCCACGATTGAATGATATCAAGTCCAAGACAACGAGACTCTTGCAAGCCTGTGGGAGAAGCGAATGTACTGGGTGCCGGCCTACTTCATGCAGTGCTTCTTCCCTTTTCTGCAGACTACGCAGCGCAGTGAGGGGTTCAATGTTGTTTTGAAGCGGTACGTGAGCCCTGGCAACTCATTGCTACAGTTTGTCAAGCAGTACACAGCTTTGCAACAAAAAATACTGGGATCTGAGCTACAACAAGAAGCGAACACCGCGCTAAAGCAGCCAAAATTGCTAATGTATTTACCGATGGAGAGGCAAATGAGCAAGATATATACCAACAAGATCTTTAACAAGTAAGTCAGTTGCGTTCCAATCTTATTTGCACAAGTATGAAGGCAGTAGGGGCCATGTAGAATGCAATGCAGTTGCCATGATGTGAGGATGCCATGTTTAATGAACTACTGTTTGACATGATTACTCAATTGTAGTTGCCATGTTTAGTGAACCACTGTTTTGCCATGCTTGCTCAGCTGCAGTTGTCATGTTTAATGAAATGCAGTTGCCATGTTCAATGAAATGCAGTTGCCATGTTTAATGCACTGCACTTCCACTATGCATATTTGTATGCAAATGCCAATGCCAAATGAAAATGTTGTGTAGTTGCCATGTTTACTGAACTGCATTTGCCATGTTTTCTGAAATGCAAACTGACATGCATACTGAAATGCAAATGCCATGTTTACTCAACTAAGGTTGCCATGTTTAAAAAATGCAGTTGCCATGTTTTATGCACTGTGCTTCTATTTGGGATATTTGTATGGAAATGACAATGGCCAGTTGAAAATGTACTTCAGTTGCCATGTCTAAATGCACTGCAGTTGCCATGTCTAAATGCACCGCAGTTGCCATGTCAAATATACTACAGTTGCCATGTGTAATGTACTATAGTTGCCATGTGTAACAAAAAAGCACACAAAACTTGCAGATTCCAGGAAGAAATAAAGCGTGCTAGCATGTTTGCGGCTTTCCAGGTGGACGAACATACGTTCAAGGTGTGTTCTATTTTGGGCATGTCAGATTCAGAACCTGAGGACCCGGACAAAGGAAGGAACTACTTCGTGAAAGCCTCGATCGGCCAAGGCGAATACTACTGCCAATGCTGCAAGTTTGAACATGACGACATTGTGTGTTGTCACATACTAAAAGTAATGGACATGAACGCGGTGACACGGATGCCCCGCCAATTCATAAGGCGGTGATGGACTTGGGACGCTGACGACGCCTTGGCGCCGCAGACAACAAACGCAGTTCTGGCTATGCATGACGAGAGACCGGAGTCAACCATGGAAGCCATGAGGCACGTTGTGCTGACAAAGAACTATGCTGAGTTAATTAATGAAGCGTGCAAGAGTGATGAGACAGCGAGAGTCGCAGAAAAACACGGGAAGGCCTTGAAAAGAGAGCTTGATGAGATCAAGAAGAGGAAAGCTGAGGAAGCCTTACACAGGTTCCCCCGCACATCAAGTGTGCCTTCGTCCACGGGGCCATCATCTGAAAACTCAGAGATAGGATCTGGAACAGCAAGCACACAAACCCAGGTCAGGAACCCGCCCCGTTCCATCACAAAGGGGCGTCCAAAAGAGATAAGGTACAAATCGGGATTGGAGATTCAAGCAAAACACAAGAAAACGAAGAAAGGGACAGGCAATCCATAAGCAAAATTGGGGCGCTGTGACATGGTCCTTGGGGACATTTTGTTTTGTAACCTAGATGTTGTGAATTTTTTCTAGAAATAGGAGACTGACTCTTGAGGGGCATCAGAAGGTGCATGGAAATGCATTGAATGGGTAACTGCAGTTGCCATGTTGTGTGTACTTGATCTGTTATGTTATATGTGTTTAATCTGCTATGTTATTTTGTACTAAATATGCCATGATATTTTATATTGAATCTATCATGGTAAATATACTGGGTCTGCCATGTTAACTATACTCAATCTGCCATGTCAAGTATACTGGATCTGCCATCTTGTTTATGCTGAATCTGCCGTGTTCTTTGTACTGAATCTGCCCTATTAGCTGTACTGAAAAATGCCATGTTATTTGTAATGACTCTACATCGCGTATATTTCCATGATAATTCGACATGCTTTAGTCACACATGTTGTGTTGCGTGCAATCTATGGGAAACAAAGTTGAAAAAGTGTAACGTGCATCAACCGTAGAAAAGGTTACGGCTACATGATCAAAACTACCATGGTAGCCGGTGCAGTTAGCAATAAAAAAGAAGAAGCAAAACAGTCAAATGAAAAACGACGATGACTTTTAATAACCATGTCTGATGAACTACAGTTGCCATGTTTTAGAACATAGTGCACGCATTCGAAGCAGCAACCTGGTGGTGCAAACGATGAAACCATAATAATAATGATAAACATAAAATGTATGTACTATCACGCCTAAATAGGTTCACATACACACAAAATATTACAAAAAATATTCAAATGTCGCTCATGAACCACCATTGCGTACTAGGCTACTCAAGGTTGCAGTCATAGCATAGTACACGGACATAGTTTTTGAGAAAAAGGTAGTACCTTACATTCCTCGGCAACAGAATGTAAGGTATGCGTCCGATGTGTAACGCCACGTGATCACTTGTACTTCTTGATGACTTTCTTGACAACTTCCTCCATGAACTCGCGTGCTCCGGACCGCTTGTTGAAATCTTCATTCGTCAACTAGTTCCATGTGTAAATTTTCCGGAGCTCAACGACCATTGCAGCTGTGACAGCGGGAACAAGTCTACCTTCCCACTTTGCAAAGTATTTCAACATGTGAAAGCCACAGTCCATCCTGCATAAGAAAAAGAGTCAGGTGAACTCGCAAAAAGGACAGACATAGCAATGATAAACTTCAATTCAGATGTAACAACAAAGAGGGTGGGATTGATGTAAATGGCACATGAAGGAGGGGGTAGGAAATTACGTGTTCCCTTGATTCGTAGTCGCCACGTACTCAATCGGGAAATGTCTGATCTAGACCTTTGAGTTTTCGTAGTGACGGTTCCATGTCTCTTTGACGTTGTTGATGAAGAATTCAGCATGCGAAGTAAGGTCTGCATCAGCTGCCGAATGCATTGAATCAAGCACCTCAAAGCGTTGGTTCTTCAGGTCAAGACAGATCGCATAGACCACACTTGTCGTGTGGGTCGTGTGGTGCAAGCTCCTGGAACATGGGGAACAGGACCTGCATGTAAAAGTGAAGGAAATGAGAAGCAGAGTTCACATGAAGAACAACAGAGGGACAAAAAAAGTAGAATCACGTATAATGTTTAGTTATAGTGGGTAGTTGAAAAAAAGTTGCCGTCCATATATGAACAAAATTTGCCGTGTATTTTACTTTGAAGTTGCCACATAGTTTGCACGGGATGCAAAAATCAAAAAGTCAGTTTGCACGGCAGCTGATGCCACATGAAACATCTGCCACATAAACAGAGTGCAGATAATGGCAAAAACCATACCATGTGAAAAAAAGTGCAAACGGGGAAGTACTCACATATTTCTTCAGTGTGAGCTTGAATTCACCGTGTTGAGCAAAATTCTTCCTCGGGATTTTGTGGTGGAAGTCATCATCCCATATTTTGCAGGTCACATTGTAATGCATGATTGTTTTGTCGGGAGACATATCTATATGCTTGTTGATGTAGTCAATCCCGCATGCAACTACATTCGTCGACATTTTACCGTTTGGCCTCACGGACTCGGCAAGATCACCCAGGTCGACGTACGTCGCTTCGTATTGAATGACCTTGATTCTGTCCAAACATGAGTTGTATGAAAATGATATAACATGAAAGAATCATGTATACTAAGTAAAAAAACAAAGAACTAAAACGTAAGCGGATCATGTCTAGAAAGTACGAAGAAGATTAATGGTAAAAAAAGAGCAAAGCAAAATGAGAGATTATGTGGTGTGGTCATTTACGCTTTCAGCTCCTTCATGTGCTTGCTGCTGGCCCTCGCATTTCCAAAACGCTTGACAATGTCGTACAGCTGGTTCTGCTCCTTTGTGGCCTTGACCTTAGGCTCGTAGTCTTCCACGGGAGGTGGGTGAACTACCCTCTGCTGCCTCAAAGAACCAGGGGTGGCACTCCTAATGGTATCCTCAGATACCGTATCTGCATGCATGTTGGAACTTGATTATCCCTGACCTCGTGAGGACCTCCTCTGCAATGCTGCCTCCTCAATCCTGCGGTAAGGTTCATCAAGTGACGGTGAAATCTCCTCAGGGGTGCCTGCAAGGATCAAAAAGTGGGTTAAGATACCTGGAAAACAAAACAAATGGAGTGTGAAAAGATAGGGTGCATGATATGAATCGTAGGTACAGAAAGTAGGGAATTGCCATGTGGAGGCAAATCCAGTTGCCATGTGTAGTGCACTGTAGTTGCCATGTGACAGCAACTACAGTTGCCATGTTGTGTCAACTCCAGTTGCCATGTGGTTGCCGAATGGAAAATGCAGCATGGAAACAAAATTACAGGTGACATGGTGCAGCAAATCCAGTTGCCATGTGTAGTGCACTGTAGTTGCCATGTGACAACAAACTACAGTTGCCATGTTGTATCAACATCAGTTGCCATGTGGTTGCCGAATGGAAAATGCAACATGGCAACAAAAATGTAGGTGACATGGTGCAACAAATCCAGTTGACATGTCATCACATAACAGTTGCCATCACAAGTGAGAACCTAAAAAAATGCTTGGGACAAAAGTCAAACTACACAGATATATACAAGAAAATGATAAGCACATAAGAAATGTACCTTGGACGATCGGCTTTGCGAACTTGACAGCCTTCCTGCCCTCGACCATTGGTTGCGCCATCATTGCGGGCATGCCTCCCGGGAAAGCAAAGGTAACTGGCATGGGATCTGGCACCACTGGTTGATCTTGACTGATGCCAAGGCTGAAGCTCGGTGGGGTGAAGGCCATTGGGTGCCTCTCATGCCTACTGGTCGGACCATAAACAACTTGCGGGGCAGAATCCAAGGGTGAAAGATCAACAAACATATCTGAATCGGCCACTACAGAATAATTGGGCTTATTTGTAGGGCAGGGCATGTTGTCAGCAGTATCAGCCGCAACTTTCTTGAAAATCTTCTTGTTTAGGCTGTAGGGGACACCAACATTGACTGGGAGCCTAGAAGTGCGCAGATTTAAGTTGGGGATTTCCACTGCGGGTAAAGGCGCAGTTTGCTCCGGACGTTCACCTGCGTCACTCGTGCCCGGCTTGACACATGCATCAGTTGTGCTCCTGTCTTACGGTTTCTCCATCACATTGCTTTTGGCAGATGGTGGGAACAGTGTGGACGCACGAACATAACCAGACTCATCTCTGCTGCTCCTAGCTACAGCCGGTGCATTGGGTATGTCTGTTGATTGCTTGCGGGGGCTACGACGCCTAGGTGGAAGACCAGCACGTGAAACAGTCGCCTTAGCAGTATCTGCACCGACAGGAGCTGGAGCTGTTGTGCCAAGACTCTCACCTATAGATGGCATACCATTATGAACTGCCGCCTCAGCCACTTCTGTCGTGGACATAGGAGTGCCACCACGCACGCGCTTGGAATCAGTGTCAGATGAGTGGGAATCTTCCTTGCTTAGGTTGGTCTCGGGAGCGTCCACTTCAACGCTTGCTGATGGGGTGGCATGGCTCACAGCAGCATCCTTCATTGCCAGCAGAGTTGGCAATATTTCAGCTGTCCTGACAGATACCGACTCGTCACTCCCCGATGTACGGATGCCTGTTGTTCTAACCTGCACATCTGCAACCGGCGGAGATGGTCGGCCACTTGCGTCAGAGTTAGTGGGAACAGTTGATGGTGCAACAGCAATTTTGTCGACTGACGCTTCATGAACATCTAAGTTACCCCCTGTTGACAACTTTGAATGAAGGCGTTCGAGTGGGTCCCTAGTGATATGCTTGGCCCCGTGTGTAGTAGTCTTCTTCACCCTGCAAAAAAGAAAGCACATGAAAAAGGTATTAAAAATGAACAAAAAAAATATTTGCCATGGTAGAAATCTAAAAAAAATGAAAAAATAGGTGGAAAACCTGGTAGTTGCTATGTAAGGGGAATATGAGTTGCCATGTGGCATAGTTAGCAGTTGCCATGCAAATCCAGCAAGAGTTACCATGCTAGCCAACTTAAAGAATGATAAAAATGTCTGATCTGCCAGGAATGCAATTTCAAAACTAGGTATGGGATGAGCACACAAGCCAATAAAAAGATGGCAGTTGCCATGTAGGTACAATAAGAGTTGCCATTAGGCCTAGATAGCAGTTGTCATGTAAAAACAAGCAGGAGTTGCCATGCAGTTAAAAAGGTATGAAATCATTTGAAAAACAGCAGTTGCCATGTGGGGATGATGACAGAAGCCCATGTAGCAAGCTGAACGGATGCATTGAAAAATGAAAAATATAGCACTATGTCAATGAAAGCACATGGAAAACCTACTTCTTAACTGTCTTTCTCAGGTCTGGTAACACGATAGGATCCCCGGTGTTGGACGTCGTCGTACGAGGAGATGACCCGGTGGAAGGGGTGTCACCAGCAATGGGGACACCTTTGTTCAACCGAGCAGAAACACGGGTTAGCGTTGGTGCCTGTTTCTTCGTAACTGCTCGTCCACCAGCTGTCCCCTCACTGCACGTATAAGATGGAGGAAAAAAAAGGTGACAATTGTCAGACAGCAAATTCGTTGCCACGCTTAGCAAAACCAAATGCAAAAAGGGACCAGTCTGTTCCCAAAATATAGACAAAACAAAAAACTAAAATTAAAGTCGAACCTCCTTCTAGCAGCTACGGGATCGGTCCTAGACCTCTTGCCAGGAGAACCCTGCCCAACATCCTCTGGAGCCCTCCCCCTCTTTGATGGTAACACCCCCTCACCTCTCGCATCAGTATGTTCTTTGACTTTCTACGGTGGGGGGACATCTGGTGCATCCTTGCCCTTCTTACCACCTGCACGAACTTCAACATGTTCATCATCATCGGTGTCGTGTTGCACATTCTCCATGTCATCGTCATCATCCTTGTTGAGGCCAGCGTCTCCATCTAGTTCATCTTGTGTGTCAGCAAGCTCTTGGGAACTGTTGTAGACATACCGGCCACGGCAACCAGTTGGCCGGTGTGTCTGTTCTGGGACAAATGTAGTGAACTGCCTCGCAACCGCGTCGCTGTCAGAGCCATTAAGGGACGTCCACCCCTCAACCAACTTCCCGAGCAAGCTGGTCATTTCGGATGCAAACTGCCCAATTAGATGCTCAACAGGTGCCCTCGCCTGTGCATGAAACAAAAAGCAGCAATAACCAACCATATTATAGTCACTTGCATGAGATCAAAAATAATTCAAGGCAATCATAGATATATATCTTTGATTACCTCGGTAGGGCAAGACGGAGCTGAGTACGTCCATCCACTTTCCAAAGTTTTGAGGCCCCCCAAACACGTTGTAGTCTATAGCATGATTGGCCATCAGCTGGAAATAACCAAAAAAATAGCTAGGATGTAAGAGAGAGAATGATGAACACTGACTAACAGTTCATATATTGCAAATACAACAAAAAAAGAAGACGTGAATATAAGTTTCAAAACGAATGGCAGAGTTGCCATATGGAGTGAGACATGGATACCATGCGCAGACACCATGGCTAACAAAGGTAGTCATCTCTTGTTAACCACATACTGTTGCCACATGATGATTTTTTCACATGTTATGCCGCAAAAATTTGTAAGAATGTCGTGTAGAGAAAGAAACCAAAACTAACCTACAGTATACCATATTTTGTATCAGTTACCCTGTCTGCAGCAAGCACAGCCTTGACAACATCGTAAGTCCACGCAGAAACAACAAACTTGTGCGTAGGCGGCGGACCTCCTATCCCAGTGAAATCCACGGTGGACAGATCAAGACAGTCGACGTACATGAGCTGATGTACAACAAATTTAAAAAGAAAGAAATATCAGTTGCCATCATGGTATTTTGCAAAAAAAAACAGGATAATGTATGTTCCTATGATCATCGAGTTGAAGTGCATGGAAAGAGAAAAGAAGAAGTTGCCATCTGTATGATGGCAGTTACCATCATAGTGTGATGGCAGTTGCCATCATAGTATAATGGCAGTTGTCATATTGTCATGATGGCAGTTGCCATATATTCATGATGGCAGTTGCCATCTTGTTATGATCAAGTTGCCATGCATGAATAAAAGGTGTTAAAAAGAGTGTTCACATAATGGACTGGTAAAAAATACCATTAAATGCAGTCGACAACCCTTCTGATACATCTTGCTTGAGAATGCATCATGCAGGAAGTCGGCAATGAACTTACACCAATTCATGTTCTTCACATCTTTCAGTTTCGCATGCACCACACAATTTTCAGGACAACGAGTTGCCGCATCAGAAATCAAATAGAAAAAACATCAAAAAAACTAGCATTGACTAGCTTGCACATGACACCGGAGCCAAAAGATTGAAGGAAAATAATGTAGTAAAGATAGAGCATTCACCAGGATGGGGAAGCATTTGTCGCCTGGGCAAAGAGAAGTGGTCTGCGTGAAAACAGCTGAGATGAGGTACATGAGTAGTTTCATCTTAAAAACCTCGCCATGGGTTGTCATGGCCTGCAACGAATCTACCAGGACAGACGTGTTCGGCATGGATTCCAACCCAGGAAACAAACGGGGGAACAACGTTTCCTCGACCTTGTTATTGACCTCATACGGGACTTTGATTTCTCCACGGGGCACACCCAAAGTGCAGAATAGGGATTCCTTGTTCAACGACAGTCTTCCACGTCCCAGAATCACAAATTCCCTGGGGGCGGGGTCGTAAATCTCACCAAGCCAGTCGCATACAGGGTTGACTAGATTCGTGCACCGGACATTCATCAGAGCCTGCATACCCATCTCAGCAGCAGCTCCTTCTGATCGTCGGTAAATCTGTCAGTCAATGAAGTCAGTCGTTCCTGCAAGGCCCTGTTGCGAGTATGTTTCTTCTTCTGCAAAAACAGACAAATGATCAGTTGTTGCCATGTTTTCACTGTCATGAAATTTTAGTTCATAACAGACGACTGCAAGCTCGAGGAGGCAACCAATAACATATGCAGGAGGAGGAGGGTGTGTGGACAGTTACCTCGTCGCCATCTTTTCTCCGTCCAGTTGCCCGATTCTGCTGTGATGGATCCATGAAATCATCATCATCGTTTTGATGATCGCCGCGAGCCATTCTGCTAAGGTAAGAACAGACCAAATTGTCACGGTGGAAATGAAATGCAGGAAGTAAGCAGTTGCCACCTAACAGAATGTACTTGCCGCATGGGCTTGAGTGAAAATGTCAACTAGTGAATGCAAATATCACATGAACACGCACGCACCCCCCTGTGATTGTCGAAAACATAAATGTGGCAATTAAGCACGTTTGTTACATTTGAAAAAAAATGTGTAGAACGTAAATGCACTTCAAAACAGAATGTTGAAGTTGCCATGTTAGCACAATATATTACGAAAGAAAGCCACAAATCTCCCACTGCACAAAAACAAGTTGTGGCAGCTCACACCCTCTGCTCATACAAAAATGACTTGCCATGTGTTTAATGGCAAACATGTGCTAGGTTGAAATTGCCATGTTAAAAATGCAACACAGAATTCAAAAAAGCGATGAAAAACATGTACTGAACAACCTGAACTTGCAACGCACACACTGACCTCATATCAAAAATGAGTTGCCATTTTAGTACGGAAAAAAATGTTCAGATATCACAGGTCATCGTGGCAAAAACATGAAACTGGGTCTGCCTTTACAAAGAAATTGCCACATTATCCTGCCATATAACATGGCAACAGACATGCTGTTTTCAGACAAAAAACTTGCCAAATGAAAAGCATATATATCGCATCTGACATAGTTGATGTGCAAATTAGTTGCCATCCAGTACACATAGTTGCTGAAACTGACATAAATACCTAGTTACTATACTTTGCCATGCCACATTATCCTGTCATTTGCCACGAATCAGCGTGGCAAAGCACAAAAATTTGGGTATGTGGTACAGCCAGTTTGCCACATTGCCCTGAATACAACATGGGAACAGCCACAGTGTGTTCACATAAATAGTTGATACATGAAAAACATGTATGTGGCAACTAACACGGTTGATGTGGAGATTAGTTGTCATCAAGAACAAAATAGTTGTTGAAAATTCAATGCTATCTATTTAATACACTTTACCATGCATACACTGTGGCAACTATCACAGTCAATCAGAAAAATTAGTTGCCACATGGAAAAACATGTTTGTGGCAACTATCACAATCAATCATGAAATTAGTTGCCACAAAGGAAAAGCATGTTTGTGGCAACTATCACAGCCGATCAGGAAATTAGTTGCCACATGGAAAGCATGTTTTGTGGCAACTATCGCAAATAATCAGTAAATTAGTTGCCGTACAGTCATGACAGATACACAAACTACCATGATTGCCTTCAAACTTCACTATGAAAAACAACTACCTAGATCTAGGGTTCAATGACAACTATCGTGACTTGAAATTCATCACCAAAATTCTCCCCCGAATTGATCGCAAATAGCAATTCAAAGCAATACGTAACTATCAGACAGAAAAAACGCAAGCCCAATCCCTGGGCACAACAAGTATGTGGCTCCGGACAGGCCGAATCACACCGGCGTGACCGCCACCGCGGCGGCGACGAAACTGCCCAGTGCGACGGAAACATCAAGCACAGGACTCCGCCGCCGGCAGGAACGCCGACACAACGCGAACCCGCCTAAATCTCTATGAATCTCGAGCGAAGCATCAAACACGAAGGGCAGGGGAGAAAATGTAGGCAGGGATGTTGAGGATTGGAGGGAGCATTACCTTCAATCTGTAGTCGCTCCGGCGGAGCCGCTCCGGTCCGGCGAGCACCACCAACGGCCGCGAATGCCGTCGAGCACCTCTGCCTCTGTCGTCGCCTTCTCCCCTCGTCTTCTCCTCCAATCGACTGAAATGCGAAGTGGGTTGAGTGAGTAACTATGAGGAGGGGTAAATGGAACCGTGCGGGAGAGGTGGGGGGGAGTGCACGACGCGTTTGACATCAACTACGGTCCGGCGCGTGGCGTGTGGGCGCAGAGCAGTTTCACCGCACGCCCACGGGTGGCAACCGCTGACCGCGGAGGGGCAACCGGCGTGTGGACGAACTAAGTCACGCACCACACACGCGCCTTATCCTACGTGGCACAGAAAATTGTCCAGATCGTGTCAAGATTCGTGCATAAAATGCTGGACGACAATGGATGCGTGTGGTCGAGGTGGCTAACGCCCACACATGTGGACGTTAACATTTCCGTAGTTTTTCTGTTTCTTTTTGAGACAAACGCAGTTTCTCGCAAAGATAGATTTTACATGTTAGTTAATTAACACGGGTTAATTAATGAACCAACATTAGTTGAATAGGTGTGTCCAACACCGAACAGACGCCTCGTACGGACGCATGTGTCCGTACGGACGCATTCTTTCCCTTCACATCTCTATTGTAACTACCGCCTCTACAAGGCACCTCTTCGGAGTGTATATATATCTTGAGAATCAATGAAATCAGTAGCCTTTCCTTCATTCAATCACTTTTACATTCAACACGTTATCAGCACTCGGCTCTACCGAGAGCGAGAAGGCCACAAAAGCATAGGAGATGCCTCTGTTCTAGCCCTGCAGCGCGGTGGCCACCAGCGGGCGCGCGACACCGCAGCCCTTGTCCGGCGGCGTGGTCACCCGCACATAAGCACCACACGAGGCGCCCTCTGGCGCATGGGGGGTCCTCCGGCGCGGGGTGATGCGGCCTTGCTCCTCCCGGTGGCGCAGACACCATCAGCGGGACCCTTCCAGTCGTCGGCGGCGGCAGCCAACGAGTCAAGCACGAACGCCTTAAACGGCATCAGCACAGCGACTGCCTGAACGAGCATCGGGAAATCAATCAGGAAACACTAATTCCGTTTAATTTTTGTTCTTCCCATGATCTGAAGATTAACTGCTTTTCTGCACATAGTATGTGGACATGGTGAGATGAATAGATGGCTGAAGCATCAACGGGAAGAGATCCTTGACCAAGGAAGAAAAGCTTCAATCAAGAAAGAACCATCCGGTCAGCAAGAACAACAAAAAGAACGAAGAACAAGAGAAAACATACAAGGAAAATCTCTTTGATTTAGGGATGCAAAGAGCAAAAAGGTACCATACGTACTTCAGTTTTTCTTGCACTGGATCAAGCGATCTGCAACATCGCTAGCGGCTCCCGCGTCCATGCGTCTCGGGCTCTCGGCTGCTCATCCACGGGATGCAATGGCTAGAGCGCACACGGCGACACGGATGACTGGCTGGGGCTGGAAGAGGCACTGCGGCAACGCGACGGCAGCGCCCTCAGGCGCACGCGCATGGCGCAACGCGCCCTCATCCGGGGCTTCCTCCGTCACAAGGCGAAAGGGCGGCGTCCATCCAACCGCGGCGACGCTCCCCGGCGACTCTCCCTCACCTGAGGCATACTTCTCCGGCAGCAGCGGTTAATCCCTGACCGCACAAGAGAAATTGGGGATTCTTATCCTCTCGGCCATCTTGCACTTGAATCCCAGTGGACGTATTTATTTACATATAAGTCCCTGGGCTTTTCTATTACTGCAAGATCTACACCGCATCCGGTGATTATCTTCAAAGTGTTATTCTATATATATTGAGGTCTACACATATGACTATATAGCATCAGCTATCTTAAAAATTTGCTCCTCTGAAGCAATTGTTGTTGTTCACTAAAATAGGTTACTCTCATTGTAACAAATATTAATGCATGGTCATTACATGTTGTTTTTTTCTACTACTATCATTATTTAAGCCTCATTTTGATTGAATAAGTCGTAGAAAATTATGCAGATATGTGCATACCCCGATGATGGTCTTCAATTACATTGGTTAAATGCATGGCAGTGAAGCCTATGTCATTATTTCTAATTATAGTGATGTCCATCTATCAAGATGGAGACCATAATTTAGAGCAACTCTCGAGTTTCTCAAGCGCTATTGTAAGGTCCACATCACATTGTGGCTATACTTTAATAGTGACTAACCAATGTTAAACATGCAAAGTATATGTTTTGACATTGACTTTAAAGCCATACCTTTTGTCAAGAATGAAGTATAAAACATTAGCAACGATTTTATCACATGCGTTGCATTGAAGGCTACACCCAGGTTCACCAAGCATCACCTTGGCGGATTGTTCTCAACAAGATCATTTCATCCATATAGATCTTTTACTCCAAGAAGTAAATTAAATAGTGCATGATCATTTCATGTAACACATGGCTATTCTATTGATAGCTAAATATGCACATATGGAATTTATAAGTCACCAACTTCACTTAGTTCTCAAACTAAGTACACAATGGATGAATATTTATTCATCTCGAATATTTTACTTAAGAGAAACATACTGCCATGAGAACATCGCGAGTGATCATCCATTCATTTTTTAAGACCTCAAGTCTATTGCAGCTCACAATTCTGTCATTTAATCAACTTTATGTTGAGATCCTATGATCAAATATTTTCATATGCAGATCCGGTTGAAAATTCCTTATACACTTTATCTCCTCTTAAGATGGTACTACCATTTTTATGATGAAAAACATGGAATTTCTTAAAATCATCAGATTCAACCAACGGGTGCTATACCATTATTTGAAATTTCTTACTAGTACCGACAATACTATGCAAGTTAGTGGTAACAACACAAAACCATGAGGAATTCAAAGTAAAGTGGATGCTAATAGACAACCAAAGATAGAATCATCTCTTAATAGGAATTGGTCATTTTCAAATGATCAAAAGACAACTCTCCAGTTTGTCAAATGTGTGGTTATATAAATATTGTACCTATGATTACCAGACCGTCAAACATATGGTTGAACCACACCACAAATTTATTAAAAGGCCAATAAGTTTAATGGGATAAATTTGAAAATTTGCAAATAAAAACCGAATTCTAGTAAAGGATTGTTCTCAGAATCTTCATCAGAAGGAGGACCAAAATCTAGTGCAGAAAATGGAGGATGAACTCATTTGCACTCAAGAATATCGGGGACCTCAGGTAATCTCCTAATTATCCCACCATATTATTAGCCTATACTTGTACTACAACATGTAGTTAAATGTCCAATATCATATCCCTTGGATACAATATTCGATAAATTTGAATGTGTGCTTCAATTCATACTCAATATTGTTGCGCACACAATGATTTTCTAAGTATTAATAAATTAAATATTAGGCTTGATAGCCTTAGCCATCCTGGGTTGGGGTGATTAGAAAATTGTTGACAATTCTGTTGGTCACAATTTAACAAGTTGCAAAATATTCCCCATATCATCAGATTATATGTGCACCACATGTGCTATAGGGGAAATCTATTTTAAGGGACTCTCACCTTAACAATTCTAAGCAAGCCACTTATTCTTCCTTGAACACATTGAAAAGATATATGTGGATTGCTTAACCATTATCTGGGGTAATTTAGATAACTTATGGTACTCATATACACATTCATAAATTGTTTAAGTGTGTTTCTAATCACACACAACCATGATCTTACCCGATAAATTTCTTAACTTATCAAAGTAGGAGCAAAATTCTCCTGAACAAAAGATAAACCCATTCGAATGGACAATGTCGTTGAACTCATTTCACGAGACTTTTCTGATTGCATTCAGTACCCTATGTACATACCTAGAATGGTTTAACTAAATTTCTTATCAAAGATAGTCAAATAAATTATATGACCACTTTCAAAGAATTGTAAATTTATTAGCCTCTTGCTGGACAAATACGGCCTTACACACCGGAAGTATGATCTAAATCATACCAACTGCATATTATACTACTTTCCCCTTGTAGTAACTACGTGGAAATCAATAAAGTATTTCCCATCTGCGATAATTTGGTTACATACCGATATCACCACTCCAGCGTACATCAATGGGCACTCACAGACAATTAGGAATCTATGTGAGGAATAACAATTTATCCATCAATCAAAATTATCCATAGCCCGTATGCTGATTGCATAAGCAATAAGGATATTTTCCGGCATTAGGGGGAGATAAGTACCACAAAGAATGCCGAGAAATAAATTATAAATGTTATTGACATTCAATCCTTGTATCCACGTACTCAAAGAATCTAAACTAGAAGTTTAGAGAATCATATATTTGCAACACATTGCAAATCTGCCACAGACATTTACTGATGACAAGGTGTCACTAAATTCTATATTCCTGCAATAAAGTGTCAAGAAGAGTGGAGGTACCTGACAAACCACTCTTCTCCCCAAATGAGAGCAAGAGGGGGAGAAAGTCTGACAACACGAGATATAACTTCTCATATGCTTCTGCGGAAACAGAGAAAATCAATTCCTCAACCAGTAAATGTAATTCAACATCAAGTTGAAAGACACCTCACTGGATGCTCATCATCAAAGCCCGGCATAAATGTGCACAAATGTTTTGGTGCCGGGACATTGAGACACCTTGCCTCCATTTGTTGTAGGAAATCACAAGGAGTTAAAAGGAATAAATATATTATCCACAAAATTCAATGATTCCATCAGAATCAAATAAACTAAAGACTACATTTGTCGACATATATTTCTTCTCAAATTGCTAAACCTTTTGGGCCCCGAACCAAAATCCATGGTAGAGTGCCTCTTGCACTCATATTGGTTCATATAAAAGGAAGTAAGTAATGAAGAATAGCACTCGCTCTACAAATGAGTAGTATTTACCGCAGTAATACCTACTCCTCATAAGTATCTTCCATATGGAATACTAAAAACTTCTCATTCATAGACAAAGTCAAGGAGGCGGTGAGAAAGCGAGGCTTATAGCAAAAGGGTTCACGCAGAGGCCCGACATCGATTATGATGTAACATACCCTCTTGGTATGAGCGAAATTATGTTTTGATACTAAATATCATTGGCAATAAAAATAATAACAATAACCATGCAGTTGATGGATGAAGTGGCTACATACTCATATGAGTCTCTCATTTCGGAAATCTCTATTCAAATCCCTGAAGGGCTTATACTTCCGAATCCAAAAGAAAATCGCAACAATTTTTGTGTAAAACTTCATAAGTCACTCTATGACTTGAAATAGTCGGAAATCATATGGTACTATCGACTAAATGAGTTCCTTCTTCAAAAGGATTACTCGAATAACAATAATTATTTACATGTTTAATAAAGGAATCCCAAATTTGATTTCCTTTCATCACCTCAGTGTATATTGATGACCTCATCATCAATGTCTATACAAGACCTAAACATACACATAATCATCTCAAGATGGGAAATTTGGATTCAACCAAATTTAGCTCAAGCTTACAACTTGAGCATTCTCTCAAGAATATATATCAGTCTACATATATCCAAGACATATACGAGAAGTTCAATGTGGATATATCAAACCAATAAAAGACATGTAATATGGTCATAGTACCCCTGATAGGGTACAAATCCATTCATACCTAGGGGTGATAATGAAGTGATATCAGGACCTGAAGTTCTATCTCACTAATGTCAAAGCACTCATATAATTGCAAAACTACGTCAGGCCTGACACTAAATTTGCTATCTTTGTTCAGAGTGCAACCCACAACAAAAGGTATATGGACGATATAAGAAATATTAGCTTATATCTCAAGCTCACAATAAAGCTTGGATATTTCCATCAGGAAATACAAGATATGACCATGATCTGATATAATGATATTGGCTCTTTCTTTGATTCCAACAATGCCATATCAATGACTGAATTTGCGGGAATAGCCTTCATATGGAAGTCATCTAAATGAGCATTAATGACTATTTCTAGTTATCATTTTGACATAATTGCTTTATCTAAAAGCATTGCAAAATATGCATGGCTTAGCAGAATGATTAACCACGTTCAAAATCATGTGGTTGAGATTCATCAGAATCACATAACTTGATTTATCAAGACGCTATCACTTGTGTTACTCAATACCCAAAGGTTATATGAAGAGCAATATCATAAAGCACATTGCTCGAAAATTACTTATCCTCGGAAATTATAGAAAGTGAGGAAACAATTTGCAAACAACATACTTTGAAAATCCCACAGATTATTAATAATGTCATGATCATATCAATGGAATTTGTATTACACATTCTCCAGGTTTGCAAAGTTCAGGGGGAGTAATTTCCCAAATCTATAACCTGTTAACAATCATAAGACTGCATATATTGTAATCTTTTTCCCTTCATGAGTTTTTCCCTAATGGTTTCTCATAAAAGGTTTTTAATGAGAAAATAGAAGCACAAGTGTACATATATGCCATATCATTTCTCCTTATATTTTTCCCACTAGGTTTTAAAGGAGTTTTCAATGGTATATATAATCGCACTCCTTATGAGTTTTCTCTCAAAGTTTCTCATAATGGTTTTTAACGAGGCTATATCTTCTCAAAGATCATATGTCATATACTTTCTATTTTCCCTATAGGGTTTTTTAAAGAAAGTACTCAAGACATATTTATTGGTCTCTAAACTCACTTATGAGTTTTATCCTTCTCCGAAGGTTTTTCTCATATGGGTTATCAAGAGACATAATCATTATATGTTGCCTCATTTTCTCCTTATTTTTTCACTGGGTTTAAATGAGTTTTTAGCAACATATCTACACTATTCTCCTCATATTTTTTCCCACAGGGTTTTTGAAGGAGACTTTAAAGACTATACAAGGATTTCTCAAGATGAATGACGAATATACAAGAAGCCTTCAGTAATGGATTATTCAAGAAGAGGTGTTGTACAAGAGGGAGTGTTAGGAATAGATTTTACATGTTAGTTAATTAACACGGGTTAATTAATGAACCGACATTAGTTGAATAGGTGTGTCCAACACTGAACAGACGCCTCGTACGGACGCATGTGTCCGTACGGACGCATTCTTTCCCTTCCCATCCCTATTGTAACTACCGCATCTACAAGGCGCCTCTTCGGAGTGTATATATATCTTGAGAATCAATGAAATCAGTAGCTTTTCCTTCATTCAATCACTTTTACATTCAACAGCTTCCATGAAAACGTAGCAGTTGGGGCCTGGCAGCAATGGCTGCTTGAAAGCCTTTGAACAACCCGGCACGTGGCCCGTCTCACACCTCTACCCACCGCGGCCCGGTTCTCACCGACAAGCATGGCCCGCATATCGGCCCATCCAAACCTCTCCCTGCACCACCGCCCGCTCCTCCCACAGATCGCACCGCCACCACGTTGCCCTAGAAGGTTTCCGCCCGGTCCACCGCAGCAGCACACAAAGGGCAAAGCGACCGCAGCGGGAAGCCGCCAGAGAGGGACCCGAACCGGCCGCCGCGCCGCCCCTGCCCCCGCTCCGCGACGACGGGATGGGGCGAAAGGGGCCCAAGGGGGCCAAGAACGCCGCCGCCCTCACGAAGGCCGCCCTGGCCGCCATGAGCGAGGAGACGACCGTCCGCATCACGACGCTGCTCGAGGACTTCCGCGCCTCAGATGCCCAAGGTTCGCGCCATTCGTCTTCCTATCACATTGGATGTTCCCGTTTCTGTAGGAGCCTAGCGTGCTCTCTCGTTGTCCTGGCGCGATTCCGTTGTGTTGTGCTGCGGATACGGCACGCTCCGTGGGCAGTGGGAGCTAGGGTTTCAAGCCTTCGAGCTTAGGATCGAGGGCTGCTCATCTTACCATAGTATCGCCAATCTAATTCCGCAGCCGTTATTAATGCTGTGACAATGCCTGTCCTGAGTGTGGTTAATCGGTCGTTAAGGAAGGATAATCAATCAGTGTTCTCTCTCGCCACCATATGTGCTGTTTGTACCAATACTAGTTTTACAGTTTCCTTCTAGATAAGTTAGTCTGTTTTCTACCAAACAGCCTTCCATGGGTCGTGCGGTGACATCATTTGACTCAAAAAGGAACTTGCTAGTGTTTTCTGGTTGATTTGCAGTGTCCCATTTTTCTTTTCTTTTGAGGAACATTCCAGATTATTGTTGAAGAACTGTATGCCCACTAGACTGGTCTGGTAACATAAAATTGCCTAACTGGGTGACAGGGTCTTACATTAGTTGGTTGTAAATATACAAGTCATGGTTATGCTTTCATAAGGTAGTTGCAGAAGCTTAAATGGTCTTCACGGTATTCTTTTAATCATCTGTAGAGCCGTTGCTCGGTACCTTATTGCTGCACCAAGGTGTCCATGCCAAGTTTAGTGGTCTATTGGGTGTTATGACCACCATGTGTTTTGATGTTCTTTTCATGTTCTGGACCCAATTTCAGT
>NC_057801.1:559053235-559075576 GCF_018294505.1 Triticum aestivum
TCTCCTTGTTGTATTATTTGCCACCTCTACCGCTGGTATCTTCTGTTTATTTTATTGTATTGTCCTTTATTGAAGCATGCATGATATTCTTTTGTGTTATACTCTGAGCAGAGAAGTAAAATCTACACATTTTTAATTTGCAGTGCACACATTCGAACCTAGTCTTACCAATCAAGAGCGGGCAGCGGTCCATGCTATGTGTAAAAAGATGGGCATGATATCAAAGAGTAAAGGGTGAGTTAGTTCCTAACTATAATGGATGCATTTTGCTCTATAACTATGTTTGATCTATCTTCTCTTCATCAATCTTCATGTTGACCTATATATTTGCAGTTCAACTTCTTATCTGGTGTTTATTCTGAATTCTATTCATTAACCATAGGTATGGGGAACGACGATGCCTTTCTGTTTACAAAACAAAAAACACGCAGGGGGCTGTTAAAGAAGAAGGCCCTAGCAAACTTGGATTTTCCGAAGAAGCAAGACAGGTTTTGCTAGATCTGTTTACACACTATCCTCCTGATGATGCTGAATTGAATGGTGACGCTGTCAAGAATCCTGGCGATAAGGCTGCTAAAATTCTATGGAAGACAGATACGGCCTTTTCCAGGCCAGCTATGCAGAAACATGATATAGCAAAGAAGGTCAAGATGCTTACGTCTAAATTAAATGATACCAGACAGTTGAGGAAGGTTGTATATTCTGGCTTGATATGTTCCTTTTTTCACCATTTAATTTTGCCAGTCCCAGAATTCTTCCCTTTTACCTGGCATATGTGGTATTTTTAAGTTGGTGCTGAAAGTTGCACACATGTATACAGATCGGTGAAGGCAGATCCAAACTTCCTATTGCATCATTCAAAGATCACATTTCTTCTACCCTAGAAAATCACCAGGTATTGTTCTTTGTGCCAAAGCTTTATCATACTTAAATATGCAAGACTGCAAAACTGTCGAAGGAGATAATTCAACTTGGAAATGAGGTTGCTCCAAACTAGCTTTAGTGTGATGATTGGATCAAGTTGGTTGCTGGTTATGTCTTTTCCCATCGGCGGCAGGTTTAATATCAAGATAGTCTAGATTTACATATTTTTACTCCAGAATTGCCGATAATCTGCCAGTGTCTTGTACCATAGCTTCTTTTATTAAATAGTAATAACAACTGTCACAAAAAGTAGTGGATATTTATTCCGTTATTTTTCCTGTCTATTTATTTAATTTGATTAATTCATTACTATCCTTCGCTAAATGGACATTCCCCCTGGCATCTGGTGATGCAATTTGATCCTCTTGTATTTCCTATCAGGTGGTTCTTATTTCTGGAGAAACAGGCTGCGGTAAAACTACCCAGGTCTAAGTTCTGATTCTTTCCCGCATTTAATTCGGAAATTCTACTTATTATTGTTGGTTTGTTGGTCTAGTCCATTCCCTATTTTCTTTCAATTCAATCTTGTTCTATGCTCGTCCCAACAATATGCACTCTTTGTGCTTGTGCAAATATCTCATAGTTTAGGTATCTGCAGTTCTCTATGTAGAATTGAGTGGTCTTATGCCACTCAAAGGATGCATTATATTTCCTATGGTCTTTAAAAAACAGTCTCTTCTAATCCATGTCCGTAATGTATTACAGTGCAGTCTTTAGTTGTAGATAATGTATTTTGTCTATTGAAACTTGCTTCACATGTTCCTGGGTTTGACTTGGTTCATATTCATATGATAACATCTCCATACTAAAAGACTGGTTAAGTTCAAATTTGTTTTCGTGCATACGAATCGTTGAAAACAAATCTTGATTGTGATTTGTGCTAGTGTTTTTCCTTCTTTTTCCATCTCATTTATCTTTCCGTTCTTACTTAGGTTCCACAATATATCTTAGATCATGTGTGGGGCAAGGGTGAATCATGTAAGATCATTTGTACTCAACCTCGGCGGATATCAGCTATGTCAGGTAATTTTACTATTAGTTATGTCATAGGCCATTGATCATTTCCTGTTCTTACTATTAGTTATGTCATAGGCCATTGCTTCTAATTCTTTTGCCCTTTATCTGTTGGTTTGATGTAAATTATGCTCTGTTCTGTGTCTTATACAGTTGCTGAACGAATTTCTGTTGAAAGAGGAGAGACTGTTGGTGACACAGTTGGGTACAAGGTATATTAATTTTTCAGAATTTCACTTTAGTCCATTTGTCGATCGAATTTGCTAAACTGTAGCCATTTCAAAGCACTCCCAGTTTGTTTTCGGATTGTCCCTGAGACTAAACTTGATCATATCTACTATAAAGGGGAGTTGGTGTTTGTAGGTCGTGATTTTGGCTTCGTTGATTCCCCCCACCCCCACCTCCTCATGTGACACCGTTTTTTCCCTCACCGAAAAACCAGCGCATGATTTTGGAAGGAAAAAAACAGTGCACGGTCCGATCGCTGCCGCGCATTGCAGCCCGCACATCACCCGATCCAATTACCACCGCAGCAGATGCATCGGTGCAAGTGCACAGCCCCGCCAATTGCCGGTATGGGCGCACCCCACCTGACCATACCTGACGAACCACGACCACCCCCGCTGTCATCTGCTTCGCCTGTTGTGGACGCTCCCGCGGAGGCGGAGGCAGAGGCAGAGGCAGTGGTGGCAGTGCCGGCGGAGGTCGATGGCACAATAGAGCAGGTGAGGCTGACGTTTGGGACTGGCTATGACCCTCTAATGGCCTAGCTCGCCTCCGGTTGCCGGGTGACGTCATGCTCTCCATGATCCTAGCCAAGGGCGTGTTTATGTTGTCCGCCGGCGGGGACCACATGGCCAACACCTACTTCAATTCAACATGCTCGCTTGGACCTCCTACGTACCATCCCGCTTGCGTGTCCCTTGTGGTCGCCCACGCAGCCACCTCAACGGCTTCCTCTTGGCCACCACGCGTTGCGTCGCCGTCATCTCCTTGCTGTGCCCCCACAATCCATCCAACTCCCACATTTTCCCCGCTACCACTCCTGAAGCAACTGCCACGGGGCTTCCCTATTACTTCAGCCCCGATGAAAATGAGTGATTGCATCGGCCAAATCAATTATTATTTTTTTCATGGCAAGAAGTGATGCAGGGAGGGTGTGTATAGAACAGAGTGACTCGGCGAGATGGGTGTGTAGCGTAATCGTTGGATGATTTTTTTGTGAACTCAGCAAGAGAGGTTGCCAAGCTCAAGCCCAATATTGCGCAATACGTGATTGTGTTTTAGAGGTAAACCCACGCAGGCTGAGCACTGTGCGGCTCACACAACAACAGTGACACTAAAGCTATATTGATGGATTAATCGCTGTCAGATTGAATTGCTTAAGTATGTGTACAATCCATTCTCCGTCGTTCACTCCTTTGTTAGGTTTCCATGCTCAATGCATATGGTATGTCTTAGTTTGTTGTTCCGTGGCAACGCACGGGCATTCAGCTAGTTAATTTACATTGCAGTGCAAATACAACTATACTATTATGATATTTTTGATAATGTGAAAGTCCTTCTAAATATGAATTTAGATAAGTTTACCCTTGTGCCTTGTGGTCATCAGATGTATTTTTTGTTGGACCATTTGATGGCTAAACCGCTGAAGTTGGATAACTTCACCCACAAATAAGTCCAGGTCCTTCTATTTTTTACCAAACAATGGGGCTTTTGTGAACATCATTTTCTTTTCGTTCAAGTAATTTTGCCACATGTGGTAAGCAATCCAAACAATTAAAAAAAGTAATTTTCTTGGGAATTTTTAGATCTTCTCTTTAATGTATATATATCTCATCCATTTTTGCTTTTTAATAAAATGCAATATATGTTGATATGGGCTCCTTTTTGGTCTTATTCTATTGTGTGTTTTGATTATAGATACGTTTGGAGTCGAAGGGAGGGAAGAATTCGTCAATCATGTTCTGCACAAATGGTGTTCTCTTGAGGGTGTTGATAGGCAGAGTAACTAACATTTCAAAGAGGCAACGCGCGGCTGATGATGTAATTATGGGGATAACACACATTATTGTGGTAATAATATTTTGTTCTTAAACTTTCAAATATCTTGGTTACACAATTGTGTTTTGAGGTGTGACATGTTCTTGTTATGTTATGCTGCAAGGAAAGGTTTGATGTTAGTAAATACTCCCCCTGTTCACGAATACTCCCTCCATTCGAAATTACTTGTCGCTCAAACGGGTGTATCTAGCTCTAAAATAGTGTTAGATACATCCGTTTGAGCTACAAGTAATTCCGGACGTAGGGAGTATAAGATGTTCCACCTTTTTTCTGATTTGGATGTAATAGACGCATTTTAATGTGTTTGTTCACTCATTTAGTCCGTATGTTGTCCATATTGAAATATCCAAAACATCTTATATTTGTGAACGGAGGGAGTATAGCGGTAAAGCTGTACAGATTACCAAGGTATTTTCTAGGGTATAAGATGTTGTTGTCGATGACGATGATATCATGTGGAGAACAGCAGTGGCCAAAAACTCGCTTTTCAACATTTACCTGTTTACTAATACTCCCATTACACCCTTCCACATGTACCACATATTATTATATATTTTGGTATTATCAAGAAAGGAATGTCTCCATGGGGCCTCCTTGTTAGTCCAAGACAAGTTCTTCGCAAATTAACCATGAAACAGATTGTTTGTGAGCTTCAGATATAATTCGGTCAGTGTTTGTCTTTTCCTAATATATGAATTTGTACGAATTGTGAACGGAGGGAGTATAGCGGTAAAGCTGTACAGATTACCAAGGTATTTTCTAGGGTATAAGACGTTGTTGTCGATGACGATGATATCATGTGGGGAACAGCAGTGGCAAAAAACTCGCTTTTCAACATTTACCTGTTTACTAGTACTCCCCTTACACCCTTCCACATGTACCACATATTATTATATATTTTGGTATTATCAAGAAAGGAATGTCTCCATGGGGCCTCCTTGTTAGTCCAAGGCAAGTTCTTCGCAAATTAACCATGAAACAGATTGTTTGTGAGCTTCAGATATAATTTTGTCAGTGTTTGTCTTTTCCTAATATATGAATTTGTACGAACTTTCTATCGTTCATAGCGAACCTACAACATTGTTGCAGAACTGCAGCTTGCCCACATATTGCACTTAGCCATTTCATTAGATTAATACTTCACTAGAATCATTTTAGATGTATATATTGGTCTTTGTGTTGTTCTATATTGCATTTGAATTAATACTCTCTTTGATTCTCCAGGATGAAATCCATGAAAGGGATAGGTTTTCCGATTTCATGCTGGCTATCTTGAGGTATTTTTGTAACAAAATCTGTGCATATGTTGCATAAATATCACACTGTAATCCTCTAATAATATTTCCCGACCAATTATGTGTAGAGATTTGCTGCCGATATATCCTCATCTTCATTTGGTAAGAATTATCTTCTTTGTAATTTATTATTCTCGTTGATAAAGTAGGTCAATTTTATACAACTCAAGTATCGACTAGATTTTAGAAAATCCAACTCACTATTGCCATATCTCAAATACTAAATTTTGTCCGGGCATGTTTCCTTGGTCACAAGAATTCACTGATGCAATTAACAGGTGCTCATGAGTGCAACGATTGATGCTGAGCGGTTTTCACAATATTTCAACGGATGCCCGGTTATTCAAGTCCCAGGCCATACCTATCCGGTTAGTAACACTCTACATTTGCATTATGTGGCTGTAGATCTTTAGTTAGCTGAAAGCTTTGTTGACAACTACATTTTTGACAGGTCAAAACTTTCTATTTGGAGGATGTGCTTTCTATTCTGCAATCTGTAGGTGATAATCATCTTAATCCTGAAACAAATGATCTGGGACTTGACAGTGTGCTAACCGATGATTACAAAAGCTCAATGGATGAAGCAATTAGCATAGCTTTAGTCAGTGATGAATTTGATCCTCTCATTGAGCTTATTTCTATAGAGCAGAACCCAGAAATCTTCAACTACCAACATTCAGAGACTGGTGTGACACCTTTGATGGTTTTTGCCAGGAAGGGTCAGCTTGGGGATGTCTGTATGCTTCTATCATTTGGTGTGGATTGTTCTGCACGGGATCATGATGGAAAATCTGCATTAGATTGGGCACAGCAAGAGAATCAGGTAGAGGCTTATGAAGTTATTAAGAAACATATGGATTGTAGTCCTGCAAAATTACCTGAAGAAAACGAGCTGCTTAAGAAATACTTGGCAACTATCAACCCAGAACACATTGATACTGTGCTGATAGAACGCTTGCTTAGAAAAATATGTACTGACTCCAATGAAGGAGCTATCTTAGTCTTCCTTCCTGGTTGGGAAGATATAAATCAAACACGGGAGAGGTTACTTGCTTCTTCCTTTCGGGATTCTTCAAAATTTCTTGTACTGTCACTTCATTCCATGATCCCATCTTCAGAGCAGAAAAAGGTTTTCAAACGTGCACCGGCAGGGGTTCGTAAAATTATTCTCTCAACCAACATAGCGGAGACTGCAGTAACAATTGATGATGTTGTATTTGTTATAGATAGTGGGAGGATGAAAGAGAAAAGCTATGATCCATACAATAATGTGTCTACACTTCATACTTCTTGGGTATCTCGAGCTAATGCAAGACAGCGTGAAGGACGTGCCGGTCGTTGTCAGCCAGGAACTTGCTATCATCTTTACTCTAGATTTCGAGCAGCCTCATTGCCAGAATTCCAAATTCCTGAAATTAAGAGGATGCCTATTGAAGAGCTGTGTTTGCAGGTACAGTCCTAGGCTCCTAACTAATACTTCTGTTGTCCCTAATGTTTAAAGTAAACACAATGCTCCTCAGTATTACACTTGGCAGCAATGACATGCGTTGCAGGTTAAACTGCTTGATCCAACAAGATTACCTTGTTATCACTGACAACTGTTTCTTGTATCAATTTTTGTGGTGCAGGTCAAACTGCTTGATCCAAACTCTAAAATAGCAGACTTCTTAAAGAAGACCTTGGATCCTCCAGTTACAGAGACTGTAAAAAATGCTATTACTGTGCTTCAGGATCTTGGTGCTTTAACTCAAAATGAACAATTGACAGATTTGGGTGAAAAGTTAGGTTCTCTCCCGGTCCATCCATCCACAAGCAAGATGCTCCTGTTTGGTATATTGATGAACTGCCTTGATCCTGCATTGACATTGGCATGTGCAGCAGACTATAGAGATCCTTTCGTCCTTCCTATGGCTCCGGATGAGAGAAAAAGGGCTGCTGCAGCCAAGGTTGAGCTTGCTTCATTATATGGTGGATATAGTGACCAGCTTGCTGTTGTAGCAGCATTTGATTGTTGGACGTGTGCCAAAGTGAAAGGACAAGAAGCTTTGTTTTGTTCAAAGTACTTCGTAGCTTCAAACACCATGAATATGTTGTCTAGTATGAGGAAACAACTTCACAGTGAACTAACTCAAAGAGGATTTCTTCCTGCTGATACATCTGCCTGCAGCTTGAATGCTAAAGTTCCAGGTACTCAAGTTTTTGTGAAAACAGGAGTTATGAAACACTGCATATAATCTGGTTCCCTTGTGTCCTTTTCCTGCTTTGCAATATGAGTGGTAATACGTACAAGGATATATATATGTTTATATATGCAGCAGGTTATTTGATTCACCACTTAAGAGAAGCTTCCATTCTCTGAAGTGTGTGGAGGTTTCTGTGGCTATTTAAGTAGAAAGCTGCATGCGTTGGTACTTTGAAGAATTACAATCTTGCAGAAATTTCTTTATTATTCAAACATAGGCATCACATCCTTTTTAAACCTTGGTAATTACATCATGCAAACCATGGTTACGCATTAGTTTGAATAAGATAATCTCGCAGTCACATCATATTGTATATATGTGATTTAGTTACCTGGTTCTGTTGAGTTTAAAGTTGTTACTTATGCCAATCACAAGTTTAATGCATTACAGAATTTTGTATTGTATTTCAGATCAATCTTGTTCTAATTTAGAAGCTTACATACATTTTTGTTTGTAGTAAAGCTACTTTTAATGCATGCACTGGTTTCTATATTCATTTTCAAATCTTGCTTTGCAGCCTTGTTATGTTTAAATTTGACGGTTTTCTTGCAACTTTGGTAGGTATCATTAGTGCTGTCCTTGTGGCTGGCGCTTACCCAATGGTAGGAAGATTGCTCCCTCCTCGCAAAAATGCTAGAAGGGCAGTTTTGGAAACAGCAAGTGGTGCCAAAGTTCGATTACACCCGCATTCTTCCAACTTTAACTTGTCATTTAATAAATCGTCTGGGAATCCACTAATGGTATTTGATGAAATCACTCGAGGTGATGGCGGAATGTATGTAAAGAACTGTTCAGTTGTTGGATCATATCCTTTACTTCTGCTTGCTACAGAAATAGCTGTTGCTCCACCTGATGATGTAAGTGATGAGGATGATGAAGGTTCCAGTGGGGATGAAGCGGGAAAAAGCACTCTGGGACAACAAAAGGAAGAGATTATGTCTTCTCCCGACAACACTGTTTCAGTTGTTGTTGATCGGTGGCTCCGATTTGATGCTACTGCTCTGGATGTTGCTCAAATATACTGCCTACGAGAACGCCTAGCATCTGCTATTCTTTTCAAAGTAAGATTCAGTTATCTTGTTATCACATTTTCTAATTTAATCTGGGAACAGTTCTCTATAGTTTGCTCTGGTTTCCGTCTGATGTCCCATAAAGTTTCATGCATCATCTCTCAGGCATATTATCGAACTTATGTTCAATCCATTCTGCACAGCTTTTCCCGCTTCTGGTCTGTACAATTGTTTAAAATACTTGTCATTTTGCTTGTAATGCAGAATCTTTACTAAGAAATATATAGCTATACAAATTATCACACTTGGGATAGAGCATGTGGATCATATGTTGTCACCTTCCCGTCAAATTGTCAAGAGGCATATGAAGTTTGTTACTTTTGTCTACTTTCTGATGAAATGATGTTTTGTACAGGTGAAACATCCACAGGATGTTCTCCCGCCTGCTCTTGGAGCAACGATGTATGCGATTGCTTGTATCCTATCGTATGATGGCTTGCCTGGTAATTTGGCAACAAGACATGGTTCAGGTCAGAGCTCAACAGATGCTAGCGGATCAGCTGAGGGAAGGAAAGTTGGTTTTATTCCGCCTGGCGGTTTCCTTATGTCATTGCTATCGGACGTACCGCCCAATGCACCTCATCATCAGAAGTCATCTAATCATCCAGGGGGTGGTTCAGGGCATATTAGGTCATCAAGGGCCCCGGCTGGTAGATTTAATCAGTCGCAGCAGCATCCTGGCCGCAACAGCTCTGGACCAGGGAGTTCAGCATCACAATCTTTCAAAAGACAGCGGGACGCTGCACGGTGACCGTGGCTCACATGTAATTCCGTACTGGATCCCATGCTTGGGTCTCACAAGAAAAGTGCCATGGTTGGGAATTAACGAGGATTTTGCGGTGTTGTTGGGACGAAGGCAAAATGTGCAAGCAAGGAATATGGAAGGCAATGCCTTAATCTGTCAAGGAGACCATAAGATGTACTGTTCACCATTTGCAGTTTAGCAGATGAGTACATCTTGTTGTTCTGTTCGCTTGCTGCCTAGCTCTCTTTCATGCCGGGACTACCGTCTAATTTCAACTGATGGTGTAGAGTTGCTAGTACTTGGCTAAAAACTAGCCACCCGGTTTTGTGGCGAGGACGGTTACTGTACGTGACAGTTAGGATTTAGTAGTATGCGTTGAAAAATATACGTACGGATCTGTATCCTCTGTTCTCCTGCCATGCTCTGTTTTCGTGCCATGACCCATGACATGAGCAAACAGCTAGGAGCAACGAAGTGCGGTTTATTCTGCCCTTCCAATCAAATCCAAAAACTAGGTTGATGCAGTTCGATACAAAAAACAAACGTATTTTTGTTTATTTTTATGTTGTTACTGGCCTGTTACCGGATTTTTTTATAGAGTTCTTTTATCCCTATGGTTGCTGAACACGGAGAGCATGTGCAAGCGCCCTCTTCCCTAAAAGTGTTTAATTCCTCACATGCAATCTCTCTACATGTGCTTGTTTTCAAAAATATCTAGTGTCTGTTTTTAGATGGTACTCCCTATATCTAGATACATCAATACGTGCGACAAGTAATTTAAATTACTCATCGTTGAAATGGATGTATCTAGAACTAAAATACGTGCGACAAGTAATTTAAATTACTCATCGTTGAAATGGATGTATCTAGAACTAAAATACATCTAGATACGTCCATATGTGCTACAAGTAATTCGAAATGGAGGGAGTAGATAACAATTAAATGGTGGAACTGTAGCGATGTGATGTGGTGGATAGGCGCCATCTGTAGGGTAGCGTCGTAGATTCAAGTGCACCCGACTGGCGCACACACACTCCTCAGAATGGATAGGATATAGCAGTACGTTCCTGATGGAGTGATAAACGTGCTGAGTCCCAGGGCCAGATTAGGCAGAGAAGATACAAGAAGGCCTACGTGTAGCACGTGCTTGGCGGGGGGATAGGATGCCAACGTGGTAGCACGTGGAGTTGAGCACGGTGTTTATCGCGCCGCACAGCTGGAGGATGCCGACAAGCATTTAAGTGGCGCCATTGGTGAAGCAGAAGAGCCTCGCTTGCTGACCGCACAGCTGCGCCCGTGTACGGCGCTTCCTTGGCGGCATCTCATTTCGAGGGGATGCAAGCAACCATGTTCGGCTACCGCAAAGAAATTGTCACATGATAACCCTCGGAGCATCTCCCCTCGTTCGGCCCCTGCAGCGCACCCGGCGAATGCGTTTTCGCGTTTGCACCGATGGCTTTTTCGCCCTGGGGTCGATCTAGTTCTCAGCCGTTCATAAATTCAAACTTGTCTTTCTCGCTACCAAAAAATGCCACAAGTTCGGCGATCATCATGCCACGGTTCGGCAATCAAAAGGAAGGACGTGTAGACAAAGGAACACATCAAACGGCAGGCTCCTCTGGCGTGGGACTGGCCGGGGTCGGCGTGGGGTTGGCCGGGTTCGGTGTGGACGCAGCCGCGCTCGGCGTGGCGTAGCTTCTGTGCTAGAATTGGTGGTCGGCGCCGACACCGCTTCATCGCTCGGGCTGGTCATGGGTGTTATTGTCGGCGTGAGCGTTGGCCCGAGCATTTGGTTCATGACGAGGCCGCGCTCTGCCAGGTACCACGTCTTGACCTGCTCGTTCATCGCCGACATGTCTGCCGCCATCAAGAACGCGAGGTCGGTGTTCCTCTTCTTCGCGGCGACGTTGGTCCTGAGAAGGTCGAGCTTGACGACGATGTTCGCCATCAACGCCGACCAACTCGCGTCGGATTTCTCCTTCCTCTTTGCAGTGCTGTTCTTGGCGTCGGCGATGCACTGCTTGATCGACGGTTGCAGCCGTTCAGCAGCGGGTGCCGCATCCCTCGCCGTCTTGGCTCTTTTGTTGCCATCAGGGCGCCCTTCTGCCACCCCGGGGCAGGCGCGTCCGGCTTGTACGTCTCCTTGGCCTTGGCGAGGGTGAGCCGGACCTCCCTCCACTTCTCGCACGACTCGATCCTAGAGCAAACGTGAAGGAACTTGAACTCTCGGTCGCTGCTGTCCTGACGATACATGTTGAACATCCGAACCATCTGCGGTACCGAAGAACAAGTGTCGGCGACGTACATGACGAAAAGAAGTAAGCTGGCGGCTGAACATACCGGACCCTCGATGTTGGCGCCGCTTTTCAGGCAAGCCGCGATCTTCTCGACGATCCCATGTCATTTGTTGCAGGCCGCCTGGATGCCCAATGGTTCGACATGGCCTTGTCGCCGCGCTCCATGTGGATGGTGGCGAAGTAGGGGTCGACCAGCTTGCACTCATCGAACGCCGACTTGATCCTCTCAGTACGTGTCGGCGTTCTGATTCGAGCCGGTGACCGGGTCGATGCTGACGGTCTTCCATGCTTCGGCCAGGCACTCGTCTTCCTTGGACGTCCACTTAACTCGCGGCTCGCGCGGTCTGGCACTGGTCGCCCGCCTCTTCTTTCCCCCTTTCCTTGCTGGCGCCGGCTCCATCTCCTCATCTGCCTGTTCTTCCTCCTCCCCCTCCTCGGCGTCATCGAGTGCTTCGTCCATGTCGACGGCGGTGTCCATTGTTTCATCTTGCGCGTGGAACCCAGGGTAGGAGGCGGCGGCGACCGAGCCGCTCGTGATGATCTCGTCCGTGTCGGCGGCGGTCGTGGAGGCCGGCGAATGCGGGGGAGGGAGTGCGCTGGTCGGAGTTTAGGCCGGAGGGGGAGGCACGCGGCGGCGCGCCATGCGGGAAGGTGATGTTGGGATTGAAACCACCGTGCGCGTTGCCGTCGGAGTAGCCATGCGAGGGTGCGTACCCCCAGGGCGGCAGCAGCGGCGAGAAGTTGGACGGCGACGCGACACTCTGTTGGCTCACCCACATAGTTTGCGGGCAGTGGCCGGGCAGATTCACCATCCCCGCGTGAGACATCTCTGCCTGCTCCGCCGCCGTCGTCGCCGTTGCCGCGTCCCTGGCTTTCTTGGCGATGAACCTGTTCCACCGGTCGGTGGTGACAACATCCCAACGCTCCGCCCTCCACTCGGCGTTCAACACGCCCGTGGCCTTGCCATCGGCGCCCTCGGCTCCCTCTGCTTCGGCTGGGTGGAAACGTCAGTGGCAGCGGGGCGAGGGGCCGGATACTTCTTTGACGGCATGGCGGCCGGATGGCGGGGAGCGGGAGGAGAATGGCGGGAGCGGCGGGGTAGAAAATGGGGAAGCAATGAGGAAATGGAGGGAAAGGGGGGAAAACGGCGTGAATAGGCCTATCTGTCGCCGACAGAGCGGTCCCACGCGCCTTTTCGCTTCGGCCGGCTCCCCACGAGGGGCTAGGTTTGATTCGAGTTCGCCGGCTGTTATTTCGGCCTAAACCGACGATAAACAAAGACCTCAGGACACGATTGGGTCGATTTTTCGTCGCCGGCGCTAAAAAAGGCGTCGGGGGGCTTCTTGGGGGCGCGAGTGAAGATGCTCTCGGGGGACCGTGATAGTCAAGCCATAGTATGTACTCCCTCCGTTCCATAATGTAGTGCCTATAGATTTTTATTAAAGTCAAACCTTACAAACTTTGACCAAGTTTATTGAGAAAAACATTTACATTTAGAATGACAAACATATATTGTTAGATTCATCGTAAGATATATTTTCATATTTTATATATTTGACATTGTATATGTAAATAGTTTTTTCTATAAACTTGGTCAAAGTTTGTAAAGTTTGACTTTATAAAAAATCTATAGGCACTACATTATGAAACGGAGGGAGTACTTCCTTTGTACTAATAAAAGTTTGCAGCGGGAATCTTGTAAACTGCGTTGCAATTGCTGAGTGAGATGCCGTGATAGTCATCAGGAAGCCGCGGGCCGCGGCAGCAGTTTTAGTCGTTTGTCTGAATTCTTTTCATCCCGGTCCAAGGAAGAAGCTAAATGACTCTTCCTATTGGATGCGTGTGTGACCAAGGAGGAGCTGCGCATTATTGCTTGTTGGAAGCATAAACTAATCGGTGTCCGGCGCTCTCGTCAGTCCTCACCCATTAGTCTTTGGTCAACTCCAAAGTGAACCCACTATGGATGCAATATACTAGTACTCCCAATATTCATTTATCAATCTCTCTATGGGCCCAGGAACTTCCATATGAACCAGAGATCCGGTCAAACAAGACGTAGCAAGTCAGGCGTCAGCCTCTACCTCAGGCCCCAAGGAGGGGGAAGAGAGCACAGGCACGGCACCGAGTCACACGGCGCAGACGATGACCGGGTGCTTTGATTGAGTTGAGGCGTGCCAGGTGGGTGGGGGCGGGATGGGCCGGTGGGGCGTGTCGTGTGGTACGGCTGACGGGGGACGCCCGCATCAGCGAGGCCTACCACCGAGCGCCTGACGCTGCGCGTCCCGTCACCGCGCGACTTCCCCGCCCCTCCCTCGCCGATGTCACCCCGTGCCATCACCACTCAGACCCCACCGCCCCGCATCTCCGGCCAAGTGGACGGACCGACCGCGCGGGAGTATACTGCCAACTGCTCCTACTTTACGACGCCTGAACTCAATTATCTATGGGTACGGTACGGGACACAGAGGAAACGAGGCGATCATGACAACGCGCTCGCTCCATCTGCATGGCCGCTCTCCTCTCCTCGCCCCGGTGCCTGCCGTGCCGACACGAGCGAGGCGCGTGATCGCCAGCCAACAAAGATCGCGAGCGAGCGAGCTGCCACCATCGCTTCGCCGCATCTTGGCGCCGGCCTCCTCCCACCCTACTTCGCAGGACTCCGACGACCAGCGCAACGACTCATGGTTTGGCGCCGAGAGAGTACGAGCCTGTATCTTCCTTCCCTCGCCTTTTCGTCGTTATTGAAAATCTGCGTGAAGCTTGCCTCCTCTTGCACGGCTCTTGGATGTGAACGTGAGCTCGCCCACACTCCATTGTGTACTCTGCTGTGCTCCACTTTTTATTACAAAATAAAAAGAAGAGAGGAAAGTTCGGGCTGATTGAGACTGATATTTCTCGTCATGTCATGTCGACATATCTCTGCGCGGGCGGCTTGGGGGACACTCACACTATCGGAATAGTATCATCTTCGGTGTTACAGGAGATGTGACCCGTTTTCATGTCCTAGGACGTTTGGGAGGACGCCCCGGGCGCCTCTCTCTTGGCCCTAGCCTTTTTCGGCTTCTAGGCAAGGCACATCGTGGTGTCAGTGGCATCGCTTCTCAAACGTAGATGTCAAGTCCACGACCCGCATCTGCATCCTAGTACGTACTAGTAGTACTTGGCAAATTGTACAAACCACGATCCACCAACTATCAAGGAGGACTGAATTTGCACAGAACATCTACTTTTCAAGTTTATTGCATAAAACACCATATATTAGTGTAATCCGTTGCAGTTAGCTTTAATCCATCATTTCATTGTTGACATGATTCCTTTTTTAGAACACACTACAGACACATGCGCTCATATATATGCATACTCATCCTTATGAATACACACACAGACCCTACCCCTATGACCATCTCCGACATGATTCCTAATAGGTAGATCCTCCAAACATGGCATAAAAACATGCAACGATAGTCGGCTCAAGCTAACTAAAACCTCTAATATCTCCCAAAATTATGGTCAAAACGAGCCAAAAGAATTCCAGATCAATACTACGTTTACTAGATTCTTTTTGTACTTTTTGAAAATGTTGAATTTGGAACAAGAAAATTAGACCGAGCCAACAACCTGCTAATATCTTCAAAACATGTGGTCCAAATAAGCTAAAAAGTTCTCAAATCAGTAATGGGTATATAGGCGATTTACTGATTTTTGCAATTTAAAAATGTTCGGATTTAAAGATAATAAAATTATAGTAAGAAACTAAAACTGTGAGTATTGGCAATTTTTATTAACCGATTGATGTTGATCTTTTTTTTGGCCAAGTTTGCACTTACGAGCAGGATTCACTCATTAGGAATGGTTTCAATGTAGTCAAACAATGGATTAGAACTAGCCGCAACAGGTTACATCGATAAATTGTGTTTTGTGCAACAAACTTGACGAGTGTGTGTTCTGTGCAAAATTAACCCCTAATTGGTGTTGTGTGCAATTTCTTCTAGTAGTAGTAGACCTCGAGGTTGAGAATTCGCATGCTATGTGATACAAGAGCGAAGAGTATACAAAACAAAGGAACACCATCGATAGACATGTGGTAAAGACAATACACCAATAGAGGCAAAAATGGAGCGAATATTATTTGCTCCAACCATCGAGGAGAGATCGATGTGTATTATAGAGAAGAAAATGTTTAGAACGATCAAGACGACACATTCTCTATAATCTAGATAAGTATTTTCCTCAGTTAAGAACTAATGTTATCAATCCAATAGGAGAATCACGCAACACCTCGTGATCAAGGGTTGTCAATCCCTCGGCGGTCAATTGCAAGGATCAAATCTCGTCGTGATAAATAGATAGATAGATAGCACAAAAATACAAAATAAAATAACGTAAAGAAAACTGCAGCAAGATACTTCTAGATTTTAATATATGATAAAAATAGGCCCATGGGCCATAGTTTTCACTAGAGGATACTCTTTTGAGAATAGCATATGGTGGGTAAACAAATTACTGTTGGGCAATTAACAGTAAAGCGAATAATCATGGATATCTAAGGCAATGATCATGTATATAGGCATCACGCACGAGACAAGTAGACCGACTTCTGCCTGCATATACTACTATTACTCCACACATTGACCGCTATCCAGCATGCATCTAGAGTATTAAGTTCATAAAGAATAGAGTAACGACTTAAGCAAGATGACATGATATAGACAAAGTAAACTCACACATGAATAAACCCCATCATTTTAGCCTTAATGGCAACAATACAAATACATGTCTTGTCCCTTTCTATCACTCGGATCACCGCAAGATGGAACCCATCACAAAGCACCTCTCCCATTGTAAGAAAAAATCAATCTAGTTGGCTGACCTAAATCAATAGACCAGAGAGAAATAGAAAACTATAATAATCGTGCATAAAAGAATTCAGAGAAAACTCAAATAATATTCACAGATAATCTGATCATAAACTCATAATTCATCGGATCCCAACAAACACATCGTAAAAATTGATTACATCGAATAGACCTCTAAGAACATCGAGGATAACATTGTATTGAAGATCAAAGAGAAATAATAAGCCATGTAGTTATTAGCTATGGACCTGTAGGTCTGCGGTAAACTACTCACACATCATCGAAAGGGCATCAAGGTTGATGTAGAGCCCCTCCATGGTCGATTCCCCCTCCGGCAGAGTACCGGAGAAGGCCTCCAGATGGGATCTCGCGAGAACAAAAATTTGCGATGGCGAAAAAAGTATTTCGGGTGTTCTCTGATGTTAGGGGAATATTTGAGAATTTATAGAGGCAGAATTAGGTCAAGAGGTGCCACGAGGGGCCCACGGGCTTGGGGGCGTGCCCTACCCTGCAGGGCACGCCTCCCGAGCTTGTCGCTCCCTCGTGGCTCGTTAGGTCTTCTCCCTAACCTTCTAGGCTCTCTCCTGGTACAGGAAAAATTAATCCAATTTTTTTCTCCATTTGAGGTCAGTTTGATATTGAATTCCTAAAAATCTAAAAACAAGCAAAAAAACAACATTTGGCACTAGGCCTCCAAGATTGATACTATAAAAGCATGGAACAATAAAAATTATAGATACGCTGAAGACGTATCACCTGTCACCGACTCCGTGACGTCATGCATGATAACTTCGTATCGAAGGCGTCCCAAAACCCTTTTCCACCCGTCTGCACTATATAAAGTAGAGGAAACCCTTCGCGAGAGGAGACATCAAACATTCACCAAGAGCCATCAGACCGTCGCCATTCCCATCTACAACAACCATCACCAACTCCCCAGCCATAACATCCATCTTCACTAGCCATATTACTTGTAATCAATATTACTTTGCAATCAACGACATTGTAAGATTTATAATCATCCATCTTCAAGTATCAATCTTTACAATGTCTATTTCTTAGTCACCCAATCCTCATCTAAATCAAACAACAATTGAAGTTTTGAACTTGATTTCCCCATTTACTTAAAATTATCTTAAACATAATTTGGAGCATTGCTGCTGATCTCTTAATGTTGATAACTAGTCGACAATGTTAGGCCCCCCAGTGTAGGACTTTGTAGCAAGCGATACTTTTCCCCTCGGTGAGAAATTAATGTATCAATCCGTAACTGTGTCCTGTAATAGGGGTGAATTTATGCAACACAAATAAGACTTCACTTGTGTCCCCAACAGTGCTAGCAAGGGTATCAACCTTGCTAGTCTTGCTAGTTGCACATAACTAAAACATAATGTGGTAGATAATGTTTTTGCATTTTTGGAATGAAACAAAACTAAAAATAAAAGTGTGTACAAAAGTTGTTGAAAGGTGACTCTTATGCTCAAACTAGACCGATGTTCATAGGTTCACCAAGTTAACTCTAGATACATAAAAGCGCTGCAAATAACATAATCATGTGACAAAGTTCACAATAAACACATTTTATGCTTATGCCATACATATGAGATGTTTTGATATTATATATGCAGTATGTACGTAGTTCTATATACAGAGACCCTCCCCGCATCTATAGCTAATAATCCGCTTGTAGGTCGAGATACCCTCTGCACCATCCAAACATTAAGTGTAAACACAGATAATTGCCTTGAGCAAGATGACATACTTTTGTTTGCATGACTCATAGTTCTCATACAAACATTTATGCTCGGTGGCAACAATACATTACAAGCGTTTTTCATTTTACATCAGTACGGTCGTTTACTTTGCAAGACTGAACAAAACTAATGCACATCTCTTATTCTACTTATTACCATATGCATTCATTGATCAAATATAATTGCATCCAAAAATCTGAACATAAAGAAAAAAAATCATTGTATGGTTAGTTCACTTGTAAGTATCTTCCCAATATCATTGGACATAGAAGGTTAAGTTCCATATCCATAGAAATAAAATATACATGATCATATATAATTCATATTAGTTATCACAAGAATGTATTGCACTTTTCCTATAGGTTTGTTTATGGTGTTATCATCTAAGTGCGCATTCAATTGACATTCACTAAGTGGTTCTAATCTAGGTATTTCATATAATTTCTTAGGAATAGTGGACACACTTGCACCTCGATCACATAGAGCATCACATGTGAAGATATTAATAATATTTTTCTTCCGTAACATGTAAAACAACCTCCACAATGTGTCTAGTTAATTGATTTATTTGTTACAATGATAGGTTCTCTAGCCCTATTTTGAAGGACTTTAATAACATTGAGTGCTTGCAATCATTATAATCAAATTCAAAACTCTCCGAACCAGCAGGATGATAAATACATAAAGTTATAACCTCTTCAAACCCATTTTTCTCAAAAATTTCAGATTCACGGGCTTTTGTCTCCCTAGACCATCTAGCGTGTACCATGCATAAAGTATAATTATCCCTCTCAATGGTTGCTTTATCCTTTTAAAGATACTCTTCGATACCACATTTAGGTGGTGCACCTTTTAACATTAAAGCTTCTACATCATTAAAAATTGTCTCCACCTTATCAAATAAAACTCCTAATCTATCAAAATTTTCAACAAAATATTTATTTAATTACTTTTGTGAAGTTATAAATTCTTTAGCACAACTTCTAGTCCAGTAGGTGTTTGATTATTCACATAAGAGTGATCAAAGGAATATGCAAAAACTGGTTTACCTGCATTCTTACCTTATGTGCGTCTATTGATATATGGGGTAGTTTCCATGTCAAGTTGGATATCATTGTTGATTGACGGCTTTAGCACAACAAGTTCCTTAACAATATCTATGTGAGGTTTGATCCCACACTGCTTTACCTCAACATTCTTTTTGTGCTTTTGCAGAAGGTATGGCCCTCTTAACTGTAACTTTTTCTAAGGTCGTGTCAATTGAGGAGGACTTGCAATCCTAGTTTATTTATTTATTGCTGACACCAACCTAGTTTCCTTGGCCTTCTTGGTGTAATGTTGCCAATTTTCTCTAGGGACCCAAATAAACTCCGATTTTTTAACACATGCGAATCATGTTAGAGTCCAAATGGTGTTTTCCACTAATATCTTTCATCTTGTCTGACTTTGAGAAATTTTTAATACAATTATAATCCACTTCTACCCCTCTTTACCCCCTTTTTCTAGTCGCCAACTTTCTTGATTGAATCAAACTTTATCTAGCAATCCCCAAGCTTGAGTAATGCTATAATTCATAAAAGCTCTGCGAGACAAGGTCAATTGTTTTATTACAATGGCTACTAAGAGCATCTCTACCAGACCCCTTATAAGGCTAGCCCTTGTAAGGGGTTTACGGTTCACATTTCCCCTCTTATAAGGGGCAAATTTGGCTGCCGCAGAACAAAAACCGCATATGAAACTTTAAATTTTGAAAAACAGGTTTTGCGTGAGAGATGAACAAGAAACAACAGTAGATAGAAGTTGATCATCGATACGTATATGAGTTCATCTATTTACATGGGTATATTTATCGAAGCGTCGGCCTAACCCTAACCTTAACTACCCAAAATGGGGCTCACCGGAGCCCTCCGGGTGCAGCGGTGACGATGCGATGTGGCGATCACTCATCAACATTGGAGGAGGTGAGGTCGATGAACATGGAGTCTTGTGTGTCGGCATCACGGTGCCACGCCTCCATCTTCTCGCCGAACTTCTGCACCCTGGCGAGGCCCTGCTCGTACAGGACCTCGTTGATCTCCTTGTCCGACGCCGGCGCTGCGCCACCTCCTCCTCCTCCCGTGCACTACGCTCGAGAATCGTCGCCTCGATGGCGTCCGCCTCAGAGGAGGGGAGGTAGTCCTTTGGCTCGATGACGCCGGTGCACGGCCGCTCCACCTCAGGCTCAATCTTCACCGTGCGAAGTGGCGGGAGCTCCACCGCCTCCCTCTTGATCGGTGGCAGCAGCGTGCGCGAGCTGCATGCACCGTAGAGCCGAGCCTGTCACCGGTCGTACTCCACTATCTCGCGGCGGAGGAGGGACGCCGGTGGCTCAAGGCAGCGATTGGTGTACCGGTGGGCGGAGCGCTTCCACAATGCGTCAGCGGTGATGCAGCGCTTGCGCTCCTCGTCGTCATCACTGGCAGCGGAGTGGTCGACACTCCACATCCCGCACCACATGCGGTGGAGTGGTGGCAGATCTGTCGCCGGAGTCGCGGATAGGGGTGGCTGTTGGCGAGAAATGCGAGTGGATAAGGGTGGATTGCGGCGGCGGGGGAAAAGGGCTGCGACCTGTATAGCACCCACGGGACGGTAGATATACTGTCCAGGGGTGATTTTGCGGGTCACTGTAAACCGTTTACAGGCTATGGCGACTATGCGGAGGTCTATGCTGGCCCAAAAAAGGCCCAAACCCATATAGTCGCTGGAAATATGAGGGTCAGGCGATTATAAAGGGTCTGCTAGAGATGCTCTAAGTCCTCCATAAAACAAACGCAACACCATCTAAGGTGGATGCTACTTGTAAATTGCATTGGGATTTTCCCCGAAGAGGAGGGGTGAAGCAGTACATTAGAGATAAGTATTTCCCTCGGTGAGAACCAAGGTTATTGAACCAATAGGAGAATCATGCAAATTCTCTTCTCCAGCACCTACACACACAAAAGCAAATACTTGCACCTGATACGTCTCCAATGTATCTATAATTTTTTATTGTTCCATGCTATTATAGTATCAATCTTGGATGTTTTATATGCAATTATATGCAATATTATATCTTTTTTTGGGACTAACCTATTAACTTAGTGCCAAGTGCCAATTGCTATTTTTTTTTGCCTATTTTTGGTTTTCCGGGAAATCAGTACCAAACAAAGTCCAAATGCCACGAAACTTTTTGATGATTTTTTCTGGACATAAGAGACCCTAGAAGCTTCAGGAGGAGGCTAGAAGGCGAAGGAGTAGGCCACAAGGCACTTGGCTGCGCCTAGGGGGCAGGCGCGCCCAAGTACCTTGTGGGCCCTTCGTTCCTCCGTTTGACCTAATTCCAACTCTATAAATTCTCTAAAATCAGGAAACCGACAGAGAGCCACCCAAAATACTTTTTCTGCCGCTGCAAGCTTCTGTTCTTGTGATATTCCATCTGGAGGCCTTTTCCGGTACTCTTTCGGATGGGGAAACAATCATGGAGGGCCTCTACATCAACCTTGTTGCCCTTCCAATGATGTGTGAGTAGTTTACCATAGACCTTCACAATCTTTAATATTTACTTTAATAGTAGGTTGAAACGTCTCCGTCGTATCTATAATTTTTGATTGTTCCATGCCAATATTCTACAACTTTTACATACTTTTGGCAACTTTTTATACCATTTTTGGGACTAACATATTGATCTAGTGCCCAGTGCCAGTTCCTATTTGTTGCATGTTTTTTGTTTCGGAGAAAATCCATATCAAATGGAGTCCAAACAAGATAGAAACTTATGGAGATTTTTTTTGGAATATATGTGAATTTTGGGAAGTGGAATCAACGCGAGACGATGCCCGAGGGGCCCACGAGGGTGAGGGGCACACCCCAGGGGGTAGGACGTGCCCTGGGCCCTTGTGGCCACCTTTAAGGCGGTTGGTGCCCTTCTTTCGCCACAAGAAAGCTCATATCCGGATAGAAGTCGTGTTAATATTTCAGCCCAATCGGAGTTACGGATCTCCGGGAATTTAAGAAACGGTGAAAGGCCAGAATCGGGGAGCGCAGAAACAGAGGGAAACACA
>NC_057801.1:559075769-559081387 GCF_018294505.1 Triticum aestivum
AGAGAGAGAGAGATCCAATCTTGGAGGGGGTCCCACCCCTCTGCGGCCATGGAAGCCAAGGACCATAGGGGAAACCCTTCTCCCATCTAGGGGGGAGGTCAAGGAAGCAGAAAAAGAAGAAGAAGAAGAGGGGCTCTCCCCCCGCTCTCCCGGTGGCGTCGGAACACCGCCGGGGCCATCACCGTGCCGATGATCTACACCAACAACTTCACCGCCGTCATCACCAACTCTCTCCCCCTCTATGCAGCGGTGTAACACCTCTTCTCCCCGCTATAATCTCTACTTGAACATGGTGCTCAACTCTATATATTATTTTCCAATGATGTATGGCTATCCTATGATGTTTGAGTAAATCTGTTTTGTCCTATGGGTTGATTGATGATCGTGATTGGTTTGAGTTGCATGTTTGATTATTGGTGATGTCCTATTGTGCTCTCCGTGTTGCGCAAGCGTGAGGGATCCCCGCTGTAGGGTTTGCAATATGCTCATGGTTTGCTTATAATTTGTGTTGCGTGAGTGACTGAAACACAAACACGGATAAGTGGGTCATGGCGTATGGGAATAAAGAGGACTTGATACTTTAATGCTATGGTTGGGTTTTACCTTAATGATCTTTAGTAGTTACGGATGTTTTCTAGAGTTCCAATCATAAGTGCATATGATCCGAGAAGAGAAAGTATGTTAGCTTATGCCTCTCCCTCGTATAAAATTGCAATAATGATTATAGGTCTAGTTATCGATTGCCTAGGGACAAATAACTTTCTTGTGACAAAAAGCTCTCTACTAAAACTAACTTAGTTGTTTCTTTATGTAAACAGCCCCTATTTTTTATTTACGTGCTCTTTATTATCTTGCAAACCTATCCAACAACACCTACAAAGTACTTCTAGTTTCATACTTGTTCTAGGTAAAGCGAACGTTAAGCATGCGTAGAGTTGTATCAGTGGTTGATAGAACTTGAGGGAATATTTGTTCTACCTTTAGCTCCTCGTTGGGTTCGACACTCTTACTTATCGAAAGAGGCTACAACTGACCCCCTATACTTGTGGGTTATCAAGACCTTTTTCTGGCGCCGGTGCCAGGGAGCAATAACGTGGAGTCAATATTCTCGTGTGTGCTTGTTTTCTTTATCACTAAGTAGTTTTTATTTTCTATTCTAAGTTGTTTTCTATCTTTAGTTATGGGTAGGAAATGCAAAATACCAAAAAAATTACTTGTACCTACTAAACCAATGGTTGAAGAACCATGCAAAATCTATCATACTACTGAAGCTTTTTACTTGGATAATCTTCGATCCCTATGTGCTCGTGCTGAAACCCCAACTAGCTTAGTTGAGGGAAAATCTTTACATGAGCATGCTTGTTATGTGCAACACCGCTTATACCAAACAGGGAAACTTTTACTGGATCAAATTCATCGTTTGCAATGCTATGCTTGGAATTCATGTGAAATATATGATTTTACTTGTCGTTATGAAGACCCTAAGAAACACCTTCCCTACCAATGTGAGTTTAGTGATAATGGAATCGTATATTCGTATGCTAAGGGTGTTTAATTACTATGATGTTCAACAAATTGAAGAATTTGTTGCTTTTAAGGGTGCTTATGAAATTGCTTCTTTGATTGGAAAGTATGATGCTACTCTTTACAAATCTGAAAATTTTGCCATACTTTAATATTGTTATGATAATTATGCTTCTAATGCCTATGTTAAACCATATATTGAGGACTCCTACGCTGTCCAAGAAGAGAGTAACATTTTGCATGAGTCTATGGAAGAAGAAATTGATGAAACTATGAGCTCATTGGATGAAAGAGATGATGAGGAGAGCGAAGAACAAAAGGAGGAAGAGCGGATTAGCTACATGTGTCCACCTTCTAATGATATTAACCCTCCAACTCATACATTGTTTAATGTCCCTTCGTTTTTACCGAAGGATGAATGCTATGATAATTGCTATGATCCTGTTGATTCATTTGTAATATCCCTTTTTGATGAACTTGATAAATGCTATGCTTGTGGCCAAGATGCCAATAATAGTTCCTTATGTTAAGAATAAAATTGTTGCTATTGCACCCACACATGATAGTCCTATTATCTTTTTGAATTCTCCAAACTACACTATATCGGAGAAGTTTGTTCTTATTAAGGATTATATTGATGGGCTGCCTTTTACCGTTGCACATGATAATTTTGATGAATGCAATATGCATGTGCTTGCTGCTCCTACTTTAAATTATTATGAGAGAGGAACTACATCTCCACCTCTCTATGTTTCCAACGCGATAAAATTGCAAGAAACTACTTATGCTATGTATTGACCTTTACTTGATCTGCATGAACTGTTCTTGTATGACATGCTGATGCATAGGAAGAGAGTTAGACTTCGTCATTGCATGATTTTTGTTGCTTTGTGCTCACTACTAAATACCAAATCATTGTTAATTAAAATTGGCTTTGATATACCTTGGGATTCGGGTGGATCCATTACTTGAGCACTATATGCCTAACTTAATGGCTTTAAAGAAAGCGCTGCCAGGGAGACAAGTCGGAAGTTTTAGAGAGTCATTTATTTCTGTTGAGTGTTTTTATAAAGTTTAAAAACAAAAAATAAAGTGGGGAACCTAAAACTTTTTAAAAAGAAAGTGAAAGTGAGAGAGACGATCATTGTTGAAGTGGGAGAGCTCCTTAAACTTGTTCAGGCTCATGGAAACTTTGCAAATCTTGAATTACAGAAACTTTTCAACAAAAATAATTATCCCCTTGTATAAATTCATTGTATTATAAAAATAATGTGCCAAGATTTGCCTTTAGGATGATTAGATTGCTTGTTTGGTTTGTGCGGTGCAAAAACAGAAACTTTGGCTGTAGTGCATGATTTTACATTTTTACTGCAAAGTCAAACACTTCTGAAACTTTTTGCATAGTACTTCTATACGCATTGTTTATTTTGTCCTAATTTTTCAGAATATTTGGAGTTACAAAAGTATGGTAGATGTTCAAATTGCTACAGACTGTCCTGTTTAAGACAGATCCTGTTTTTGATGCATTATTTTGCTCATTTTGATGAAACTATCGATTTTATCGGTGGTATAAGCCATAGAGAAGTTATAATACAATAGCTTCAATGCAAAAATAGAATATGAATGAGTTTGCACCAATACTTAAAGTGGTGATTTGTTTTATTATGCTAATGGATCTCATGAAGGTTTTTGTTAAGTTTTGTGTGATTGAAGTTTTCAAGTTTTGGGTGAGATCACGACGGATGAAGGAATAAGGAGTAGCAAGAGTCTAAGCTTGGGGATGCCTGAGGCACCCAAAGGTAATATTCAAGGACTCCCAAGCAACTAAGCTTGGGGATGCCCCGGAAGGCATCCCCTCTTTCTTCTAACGATCATCGGTAATTTTACTTAGAGCTATATTTTTATTCATCACGTGATATGCGTAAATCTTGGAGCGTTGTGTGCCTTTTATCTTTCTTTTAGTAATGCACCATACTGGTATGAGATAGTCCTTGGTTTATTTATAGAATGCTCTTTGCACTTCGCTTATATATTTTGAGTATGGCTTTATAGAATGCTTCATGTGCTTCACTTATATCATTTGTAGTTTGGATTGCGTGTTTCCCTACACATAGAAAACCGCCATTTGTAGAATGCTCTTGTGCTTCACTTATATTTGTTAGAGCATGGGCATATCTGTTGTAGAAAGAATTAAAATCTCTTGCTTCACTTATATCTATTTAGAGAGTTGACACGAATTGGTCATTCACATGGTTAGTCATAAAACCCTACATAAAAACTTGTAGATCACTGAATATGACATGTTTGATTCCTTGCAATAGTTTTGCGATACAAAGATGGTGATATTAGAGTCATGCTAGTGAGTAATTGTGGATTGGTAGAATACTTTTGTTAAGGTTTGTGATTCCCGTAGCATGCACGTATGGTGAACCGTTATGTAACGAAGTCGGAGCATGGTTTATTTTTTGATTGTCTTCCTTATGAGTGGCAGTCGGGGACAAGCGATGGTCTTTTCCTACCAATCTATCCCCTAGGAGCATGAGCGTAGTACTTTGCTTCAATAGCTAATAGATTCTTGCAATAAGTATGTGAGTTCTATATGACTAATGTTGAGTCCATGGATTATACGCACTCTCACCCTTCCACCATTGCCAGCCTCTCTAGTACCGCACAGCTTTCACCGGTGCAATAAACCCACCATATACCTTCCTCAAAACAGCCACCATACATACCTATTATGGCATTTCTATAGCCATTCCGAGATATATTGCCACGCAACTTCCGGGATGTGCAATGACTCAAGAGTGACATGTATGAAAGAATTATGAAAGGTGGCTTTGCCACAAATACTATGTCAACTACATGATCATGCAAAGTAACATGACAATGATAGAACGTGTCATAATAAAATGGAACGGTGAAAAGTTGCATGGAAATATTTCTCAGAATGGCTATGGAAATGCCATAATAGGTAGGTATGGTGGCTGTTTTGAGGAAGGTATATCGTGGGTGTATGGTACCGACGAAAGTTGCGCGGTACTAGAGAGGCTAGCAAGGGTGGAAGGGTGAGGGTGCGTATAATCCATGGACTCAACATTAGTCATAAAGAACTCACAAACTTATTGCAAAAATTTATTAGCTATCAAAGCAAAGTACTACACGCATGCTCCTAGGGGAAGGGTTGGTAGGAGTTAACCATCGCGCGGTCCCGACCTCTACATAAAGGATGACAATCAATAAATAAATGATGCTCCAACTTCATCACATAACGGTTCACCATACGTGCATGCTACGGGAATCATAAACTTTAACACACGTATTTCTACCAATCCAGAATTACTCACTAGCATGACTCTAATATCACCATCTTTATATCTCAAAACAATCACAAGGAATCAAACTTCTCTTAGTATTCAATGCACTTTATATGAAAGTTTTATTATATCCCTCTTGGATGCTTATCATATTAGGACTAAGTTTATAACCAAAGAAAATTACAATGCTTTTTAGAGAAACTCTCAAAATAATATAAGTGAAGCATGAGAGTTCAATAATTTCTTACAAAAAATAAGGCCACCGTCGTGCTCTAAAAAGATATAAGTGAAGCACTACACTACTGGAATCAACAGATTTGCCGTCTGCTCACTCTTTGCCGTCTGCTAGTGGACGACAAAGGTAGGCTTTGCTATCAACCACCAGAAAGCAGACGGCAAAGAGGCAACGGACAGTAAAGGTAGGCTTTGCCATCAGCCAACTCTTTACCGTCTGCTAGCGGACGACAAAGCGGGGGTTTGGCCCAACGGCTGTCAAACCCTAACGGGACCCCTCTTTGCTGTACGCTAGCAGACGACAAAGGAGAGGCCGACGACAGAGCTTCAAAATTAACTTAACGGGGCTGTGCCCCCGCCGTCGCCTTCTCTCTGTCTCCTCTCCTCTTTCCTCCCTCTCCCACCCCGCGCCATTGCCGCTGCACCCTCCCCGCGCCTTCGCCGCCCCCTCCCCGCCCCGTCACCGCCCCCTCCCTGGCTTCCCACTCCCTCCTGAGCATCCCCGTTGCCGCCTCCCCACCGCAGCCGTGGGTCAGCCGCCCGTCG
>NC_057801.1:559082143-559085760 GCF_018294505.1 Triticum aestivum
AAATAGAGAAAATACCAAGGTTTTGCAAATACCGCAGTATTAAAAGCATCATTTTTAGTGGCAGCCAAACACCCCACAGTAAATGAAATTATGGTAATATCAAATACTGTAGTATTCTCAAAATACTTAGAAATAACAAAGCAATCAAATGAGGCCTTAGTTTAGTTTAATTAGTTTAAGGAAAAAGGTTAGTTTAGTTTTTTTTCAGCTTTTAAGAATAAACAAGAAAGATGAAAAAAAAGAAGTAAAAGAAGAAGAGGAAGAAGAAGATGAAGAGGAAGAAGAAGAAGATGAAAAAAAAGAACAATAAGTAGAAGAAGAAGGAGAAGAAGAAGAAGAAGAAACAAGAAGATGAAAAAAAGTAGTAGAAGAAGATGAAACAAAGAAGTAGGAAAAGTAGAAAAAGAGGGTCGCCGATGGTCGAGGGTCGCCGAGGGGTCGAGGGTCGTGATGTCTGCTAGAACTACGTCGTATTTCCCCAAAGAGGAAGGGATGATGCAGATAGCGACGGTAGGTATTTCCCTCAGTGATGAGACCAAGGTTATCGAACCAGTAGGAGAACCTCCTCACAACACGTAAACAACACCTGCACACAAATAACAAATGCTCGCAACCCGTCATGTTAAAGGGGTTGTCAATCCCTTTTGGGTACGGCCCCTCAAGATAGGCAAATAATATGAGGTAAAAGTGGTAGATAGGATAAATAGATCGCGGAAAAAAATAAATTGCAGCAAGGTATTTTTGTATTTTTGGTTCAATAAATATGAAAATAAATGCAAAGGAAAATAGATCGCAAAGACAAATATGATGAAAAGAGACCCGGGGGCCGTAGGTTTCACTAGTGGCTTCTCTCAAGAAAAATAACAAACGGTGGGAAAACAATTACTGTTGGGCAATTGATAGAACTTCAAATAATCATGACGATATCCAGGCAATGATCATTATATAGGCATCACGTCCAAGATTAGTAGACTGACTGATACGTATCCAACGTATCTATAATTTTTGATGTATTCATGCCATGTTTATAATATTTTTACATGATTTTTGTATGATTTGATTAGAACTAACCCGGACTGACGCTGTTTTCAGCAGAACTGGCGTGGTGTTGTTTTTGTGCAGAAATAAAAGTTCTCGGAATGGGCTGAAAATCAATGAAGATTTTTTTTAGAAAATATAAAAAATACTAGAATGAAAAGCTACCGGATAAGTGTCGCGTGGGCCCTGTGAGGGTGGAGGGCACGCCCCCTGCCTCGTGGACTCCCTATGGGCGCCCCAGACGTGAAACCAGTGCCAACCCCTCCTATAAATCCCCAAACTTCTAGAACAAAACCTAATCGGGAGTTCCGCCGCCGCAAGCCTGTGTAGCCACCAAAAACCAATCGGTACCCTGTTCTGGCAACCTGCCGGAGGGGGGATCCATCACCGATGGCCATCTTCATCATCCCGACGCTCTCCATGACGAGGAGGGAGTAGTTCACCCTCGAGGCTGAGGGTATGTACAAGTAGCTATGTGTTTGATCTCTCTCTCTCTCTCTCTCTCTCTCTCTCTCTCTCCTTGTTCACTTAATTGTGGACATCCATCTTTTGGGAATCTCGGTGAATTGCCGTTGAGTTCACCAGACACCTCCTTGTCCTCTCCTTGGGTTAATGATGGAATCTTGATAACAGAAATCACTTCATAGTTCATTTCCCCGAGAATCTTACAATGTCATCTCGTCAGTTTGCGTTGCACCTTTTTCTTCTCAGGTATCCTAAGTCTGAGGTATCCTGACACCAACCGGATCTGAATCTCGGTCAGATATGATGGTTGGTACATACCTCCAAGAGTTGTAACATTGATCTCTACGTGACCCGGTAACATGATGTCATGCCTAGCACCCCCCCCGGCTGGAGGACCTATCATTATAGATTCCTTTTCAGCAAGGTTATCCATTCATCCATGAGGAAATTGTAAGACTTATTCTACAAGTTATTCTTGATGGATCCTTCGTGTTTCCAAAGTCTGATCTTCACCTGAAGACCATGTCACTGCTATCTCGAAGCATGTCAATGGTACTCCAATTTTCAACAGGCACGTTTGAAGCACGATGCTATATTTTAATTATCAATTATCCTAACACCGTTGTATGAGTAATATCATGAGATTCCTCCCCCCTTACCTAAATGGTTTTCTACTTTATATCCTGTCATGGATATCTTGCTCTGCTTGTCCTTGGGAAGGATTTACCCTTGAAAGATGTATTTAAACACATTTTCCTTTCCATTGTTCTGTTTAAACATAATAATCACTTTTCCTTTCCATTGGTTTGTTTAAACCTTCTTGTGATCTATATAATATAAGCAGTAATATCCCTGCTTATGTAAACACCTCGGTGTACCATCTTGCCTGGTGTAACCCTGTTACTATTGTTGATGACATTCCGGTAGTCATCGATGGACGAGAACTTTGCCTATTGGTCCGCCTCGTTCAACGAGCAGGAAAATAGTTCTCTTCGTCCCTCGCCCTTGGTTTCGACGTTGTCGCCGACATAATCGACAGGCTAACCCCCTGACATGCCTTGCTTGCATGATCACGCAAGACATCTCCGCCCTTCCTACTTCTAACCCACATGGTGGGCCCATAACCCACAGGTCCACTGGATCGAAACCTGACTCTCCTGTACACCCTCATGTTTCCAAAGTTATTCCTCGCGCGTGGACTCGTATGAAATTCATGAGCCACCTTCCTAATGCTCTATTCTGGTATCACCCGCCATACTTACTCTCGCTACTCTGAACCCCTTTCTCACTCTGGTTCAGACTTCGAGCAACTATTTATCCGCTTGGAACCTCTTATTGTACCTTCGTACCTTACTCTCGGGGTATTTTATATGTTCAACTCGAGAGATAATCTTATGCTCATTCATGGGTTAACCCCCAGGTTGTATCCCTCACAAGCATTCTGTCGTAGTCAAGCTGCCCCTTACCTATTCGTAAGTACGTTGGAGATCCTGAAGCAAAGGAAGCAAAGGACGACATCACCATGATGACCTGAAGCAGAGAAATGAAGATGTCAATGTAATGGATCGACCTCTTCAAGAAGAGCAACCAAGACTGAGAAGATTCGTTAGGATTTCGTAACCAGACCTTCCCCCTTATACCCCCTCTTAAATCTCGGGACGAGATTTCTTGTAGTGGAGGAGAATTGTGACGCCCGGGTAATTAAGCTACAGTGATCCTCTGCTAGTGATGCCACGTCACCTCGATTATAGTTGCTAATCTCGCGATAGTTCAAAACCGATTCGCGTTCAAATTCAAAATCAAGCAAACAATAAAAGATTTCAAATATTGAAACAAAAATGTTCGGTTAGTGCCAAATATTACATAGGTAATTATAATAAAGAAAACACAAATTTATAAAATACTTATGTGCCCTAAGTTGAATTAAAACAATAAAAGAAAATAAATAAAAGGAAAAGGAACAAAACAGAAAAAAAAATAACAAAAGAAGGAGAGAACCCCCCACCCACTGGACCAGGCAGCCCACCTCCTCAGGCCGGCCCACCTGGCCCAACCGGCCGCGCCCCCACTCCCTTACCCTCCCCCCCACTTCCCCTAACCCTAACCGAACAGCC
>NC_057801.1:559086667-559102256 GCF_018294505.1 Triticum aestivum
GCAGCGCCCGCGTGCCGGAGCTCATGCTCTGGGCCGCCCTCGCCACACCGCACCACGCCCACACGTCCCGGTCCTCCTCCTCCCTGTCCCGCAGCTCCGTCCGGCGCTCGCGCCATCCGGCGCTCGCACCGCTGCACCTGCCGCCACCGCGGCTGCTTAGCGCCGCCCTGCCTCCACTGCTGCCCGTCGCCGCCTCCCTGCCGCTAGCCCCGCACCGCTCGCCGTTCGGGCGAAAACCGCACGCCCGTGACCCAGCACCCAGCGCCCGTAACCCGCTATGGCCCCTCTGGCCAATGACATGGGGGCCCCAGCCCCAGAACGATTATAAAAAAAAAGAGAATTAAAAAATATATATAATAAATAAATCAATAATAAAATTAATTAATTAATTAATTAATTAACTAATTAATTAACTAATTAATTAACTTATCTAATCTTGTTTAGTTTAACTAATTAAGATTAATTAACCTAATAACTAATTAACCTAATTAACTACTATTAATTAAACTTAATTAGGTTAATTAGTTAACAGTGTATGACGAATGGGACCCACCTGTCAGGGTTGACTCAGTCAACCCCTGTTGACTGCTGACGTCAGCATGACATCATGCTGACGTCATAAATACATTTTTTCGAATTAATTAAATAAATAATTAAATTCCAAAATTGTTAAAATCTTTTAAAAATCATATCTTTTAATCCGTAACTCGGATTAAAATATTTTCAACATGAAAGTTGCTCAGAACGACGAGACGAATCCGGATACGCGGTCCGTTCGTCCGCCACGCACCCCTAACATACCAAACACGCAACTTTCCCCCTCCGGTTTATCTGTCCGAAAACACGAAACACCTTGAGTACTTTCCCGGGGGTTTTCCCCCCTTCACCGGTATCACCTACTACCGCGTTAGGGCACACCGAACACCGCGTATTGCCTTGATATATTTTGTGGTGCTTTGTTTGCTATGTATTCATTATTTGTTCCCCCTCTTCTCTCCGGTAGACTACGAGACCGACGCTGCTGCTGACCAGTTCGACTACGGAGTTGACGACCCTCTCTCTTGCCAGAGCAACCAGGCAAGCCCCCCCCCCTTGATCACCAGATATCGCCTATTATCCTATATACTGCTTGCATTAGAGTAGTGTAGCATGTTACTGCTTTCGTTAATCCTATTCTGATGCATAGCCTGACATTGTCGCTACATCTGTTGATACCTTACCTGCAATCCTAAATGCTTAGTATAGGGTGCTAGTTTATCATCATTGGCCCTACATTCTTGACAGTCTGCCTTGCTATACTATCGGGCCGTGATCACTTGGGAGGTGATCACGGGTATATACTATACATACATACATACTATACAGATGGTGACTAAAGTCGGGTCAGCTCATTGAGTACCCGCAAGTGATTCTGACGAGGGGGCTGAAAGGACAGGTGGCTCCATCCAGGTAGTGGTGGGCCTGAGTTCCCGACGGCCCCCGACTGTTACTTTGTGGCGGAGTGGCAGGGCAGGTTGAGACCACCTAGGAGACAGGTGGGCCTGGCCCTGTTCGGCGTTCGCGGATACTTAACACGCTTAACGAGATCTTGGTATTTGATCTGAGTCGGCTACGAGCCTATACGCACTAACCATCTACGTGGGAGTAGTTATGGGTATCCCGACGTCGTGGTATCAGCCGAAGCACTTCAGACGTCAGCGACGGAGCGGCGCGCGCCAAATTGGACTGGAACGCCACTAGGCTAGGTCTGCTTTCGGCCGCGTACGCAACGTGCAGGTGTGCTATGGGCGATGGGCCCAGACCCCTGTGCGCTTAGGTTTAGACCGGCGTGCTGGCCTCTCTGTTTTGCCTAGGTGGGGCTGCGACGTGTTGATCTTCCGAGGCCGGGCATGACCCAGGAAAGTGTGTCCGGCCAAATGGGATCAAGCGTGTTGGGTTATGTGGTGCACCCCTGCAGGGAAGTTAATCTATTCGAATAGCCGTGATCTTCGGTAACAGGACGACTTGGAGTTGTACCTTGACCTTATGACAACTAGAACCGGATACTTAATAAAACACACCCTTCCAAGTGCCAGATACAACCGGTGGTCGCTCTCCCTCAGGGATATGAGGAGGGGATCGCCGGGTAGGATTATGCTATGCGATGCTACTGGAGATGCTACTTGGAGGACTTCAATCTACTCTCTTCTACATGCGGCGAGGCGGAGGCTGCCAGAAGCGTAGTCTTCGACAGGATTAGCTATCCCCCTCTTATTCTGGCATTCTGCAGTTCAGTCCACTGATATGGCCTCCTTACACATATACCCATGCATATGTAGTGTAGCTCCTTGCTTGCGAGTACTTTGGATGAGTACTCACGGTTGCTTTTCTCCCTCTTTTCCCCCTTTCCCTTTTACCTGGTTGTCGCAACCAGATGCTGGAGCCCTGGAGCTAGACGCCACCGTCGACGATGATTCCTACTACACTGGAGGTGCCTCTACTACGTGCAGCCCGCTGACGACGTCCAGGAGTAGTTTAGGAGGATCCCAGGCAGGAGGCCTGCGCCTCTTTCGATCTGTATCCTAGTTTGTGCTAGCCATCTTATGGCAACTTGTTTAACTTATGTCTGTACTCAGATATTGTTGCTTCCTCTGACTCGTCTATGATCGAGCACTTGTATTCGAGCCCTCGAGGCCCCTGGCTTGTATTATGATGCTTGTATGACTTATTTATGTTTTAGAGTTGTGTTGTGATATCTTCCCGTGAGTCCCTGATCTTGATCGTACACGTTTGCGTGCATGATTAGTGTACGATTGAATCGGGGGCGTCACATTCATCATCCCAGCGCTCTCCATGACGAGGAGGGAGTAGTTCACCCTCGAGGCTGAGGGTATGTACAAGTAGCTATGTGTTTGATCTCTCTCTCTCTCTCGTGTTCTTCATATGGCACTATCTTGATGTACCGCGAGCTTTGCTATTATAGTTGGATCTTATGATGTTTCTCCCCCTCTACCTTCTTGTAATAGATTGAGTTTTCCATTTGAAGTTATGTTATCAGATTGAGTCTAAGGATTTGAGAACACTTGATGGATGTCTTGCATGGGATACCCATGGTGACAATGGGGTATTCTATTGATTCACTTGATGTATGTTTTGGTGATCAACTTATGGGTTCCGTGACCTTGGTAATCTATGCATAGGGGTTGGCACATGTTTTCTTCTTGACTCTCCAGTAGAAACTTTGGGGCACTCTTTGAAGTTCTTTGTGTTGGTTTGAATAGATGAATCTAAGATTGTGTGATGCATATCGTATAATCAAACCCACGATACTTGAGGTGACATTGGAGTATCTAGGTGACATTGGGGTTTTGGTTGATGCGTGCCTTAAGGTGTTATTTTACTACAAACTCTAGGGCTGTTTGTGACACTTATAGGAATAGCCCAATGGATTGATTGGAAAGAATAACTTTGAGGTGGTTTCGTACCGTACAATAAACTCTTCGTTTGTTCTCCGCTATTATTGACTTCGGAGTGACTCTTTGTTGCATGTTGAGGGATTGTTATATGATCCAATTATCTTATCCTTGTTGAGAGAACTTGCAGTAGTGAAAGTATGAACCCTAGACCTTGTTTCGAAGCATTGCAATACCATTTTCGCTCACTTTTGTTACTTGCTACCTTGCTGTTTTTATATTTTCAGATTACAAAAACATATATCTACTATCCATATTGCACTTGTATCACCATCTCTTCTCCGAACTAGTGCACCTATACAATTTACCATTGTATTGGGTGTGTTGGGGACACAAGAGACTCTTTGTTATTTGGTTGCAGGGTTGTTTGAGAGAGACCATCTTCATCCTGCGCCTCCCACGGACTGATAAACCTTATGTCATCCACTTGAGGGAAATTTTCTACTGTCCTACAAACCTCTGCACTTGGAGGCCCAACAACGTCTACAAGAAGAAGGTTGCGTAGTAGACATCAAGCTCTTTTCTGGCGCCGTTGCCGGGGAGGTTAGTGCTTGAAGGTATATCTTTAGATCTTGCAATTGAATCTTTTAGTTTCTTGTTTTGTCACTAGTTTAGTCTCTAAAATAAAACTACAAAAAATGGAATTGAGGTTGCCTCATATGCTTCATCTTTTTAATGTCTTTCATGAAAATAAAGATTCTGATAATTTTGCCAAAGTGTTAGAAGAAGAAGTCTATAAAATATTTGGCATAAAATCTTTGAATGATGAGCATGATTGCAATGTTGTCAGTATGAATTCCTTAAATATCCATGATATTAATGATATGCAAAGCCACAAGCTTGGGGATGCTATGTTTGATGAAGATGATATTTTTTGTCCCCCAAGTTTTGATGAGAAAATTTATTATGATGAAAGCATGCCTCCTATCTATGATGATTATATTGATGAAAGTGGGTTTGGAAGAGTGTCAACTTTAGGAAGTAATGATCCCACTATTTTGGAGGGTGTTGAATCTTATTACGATAATTATGGAAGTGGATTTGGAGAGATCAAGACTTTATTTAGTGATGAATCCACTATTTTGGAAGAGGTTCCAATTGATTATGAGAACAAAGTTGCTAGATATGATGATTATTGTGATGACATGTATGCTATAAAGAATAATGATAACCATGAAACTTGTCATCTTGATTTTAATTTTCAATTGGATTATGCCTCACATGATAGTTATTTTGTTGAGTTTGCTCCCATTACTATTCATGAGAATAATATTGCTTATGTGGAGTGTGGTAAAATTTCTATGCTTGTAGATCATGAAAAGAATGATTTATGTGATGGTTATATTGTTTAATTCATTCATGATGCCACTGAAAATTATAATGAGGGAGGAATATATGCTTGTAGGACTTGCAATAATATCAACTTTCCTCTCTATGTGTTGAAAGTTTTGAAGTTATGCTTGTTTTGTCTTCCTATGCTAGTTGATTCTTGTTCCCATAAGTTGTTTGCTCACAAAATACCTATGAATAGGAAGTGGGTTAGACTTAAATGTGCTAGTCATATTCTTCATGACGCTCTCTTTTTGTTTCAATTCTTATCTTTTATACGAGCATCATTGAAATCATCATGCCTAGATAGAAAGGCATTAAAGAAAACAGCTTGTTGGGAGACAACCCAATATTTACCCCTACTGTTTTTGTGTGTTCACATGATTATGATACTGTAGTAATCATGTTTTATAGCATTTGTTTCAATAAAGTGCCATGTAAGACCTTTGGGATAGTTCACGGTGATAGTTGTGTTGATCCTGCTGAAAATCAGAAACTTTTGCGCTCAGTAAATTAGTTTTGATAATTCACAAAAATGTGATTTTGATCTGATTCTGTTTGCTATGGATTGGTACACAAATTTCTCAGGTTTTCCTAATTTTGATGGATTTTTGAGCTTACAAAAGTATTCTATAGTTACAGATTACTACAGACTATTCTGTTTTTGACAGATTCTATTTTCTATATTTTGTTTGCTTATTTTGATGAATCTATGAGTAGTATCGGAGGGCATGAACCATAGAGAAGTTGTAATACAGTAGATATTACACCAATATGAATTTAGAATGAGTTCACAACATTACCAAAAGTGGTGATTTATTTTCTTATACTAACGGAGCTTACGAGTTTTCTGTTGAGTTTTGTGTTGTGAAGTTTTCAAGTTTTGGGTAAAGATTTGATGGACTATGGAATAAGGAGTGGAAAGATCCTAAGCTTGGGGATTCCCAAGGCACCCCAAGGTAATATTCAAGGACAACCAAGAGCCTAAGCTTGGGGATGCCCCGGATGGCATCCTCTCTTTCGTCTTCGTTCATCGGTAACTTTACTTGGAGCTATATTTTTATTCATCACATGATATGTGTTTTGCTTGGAGCGTCATTTTATTTCATTAGGTTTTGCTTGCTGTTTTAATAAAAGTACATAAGACCTGAAATTCTTAAATGTTAGAGAGTCTTCACATAGTTACATAATTATTCGACTACTCATTAATCTTCACTTATATCTTTTGAGTAGTTTGTCATTTGCTCTAGTGCTTCATTTATATCTTTTTAGAGCATGGCGGTGGTTTTATTTTGAAGAAATTGTTGAACTCTCATGCTTCACTTATATTATTTTGAGAGTATTTTAGAACAGCATGGTAATTTGCTTGGATTATAAAACTAGTCCTAATATGATGGGCATCCAAGAGGGATATAATAAAAACTTTCATATAAAGTGCATTGAATACTAAGAGAAGTTTGATTCCTTATGATTGTTTTGAGATATGGGGATGGTGATATTAGAGTCATGCTATTGGAGTAATTTTGAATTTGAGAAATACTTGTGTTGAGGTTTGTGATTCCCGTAGCATGCACATATGGTGAACCATTATGTGATGAAGTCGGAGCATGCTTTATTTTTTTGATTGTCTTCCTTATGAGTTGCGGTCGAGGAGGAGCGATGGTCTTTTCCTACCAATCTATCCCCCTAGGAGCATGCGCGTAGTACTTCATTTCGATAACTAATAGATTTTTGCAATAAGTATGTGAGTTCTTTATGACTAATGTTGAGTCCATGGATTATACGCACTCTCATCCTTCCACCATTGCTAGCCTCTCTAGTACCACGCAACTTTCGCTGGTACCTTACACCCACCGTATACCTTCCTCAAAACTGCCACCATACCTACCTATTATGGCATTTCCATAGCCATTCCGAGATATATTTCCATGCAACTTTCTACCGTTCCGTTTATTATGACACGCTTCATCATTGTCATATTGCTTTGCATGATCATATAGGTGATATCGTATTTGTGGCAAATCCACCTTTCATAATTCTTTCATACATGTCACTCTTGATTCATTGCACATCCCGGTACACCGCCGGAGGCATTCACATATGGTCATATTTTGTTCTAAGTATTGACTTGTAATTCTTGAGTTGTAAGTAAATAAAAGTGTGATGATCAATATTATTAGAGCATTGTCCCAGTGAGGAAAAGATTATGGAAACTATGATTCCCCCACAAGTTGGTGTGAGACTCCGGACGAAAAAAGAGAGGCCAAAAAAGGGAGAAGGCCAAAAAAAGAGAGAGAAAAAGAGAGAAGGGGCAATGCTACTATCCTTTTACCACACTTGTGCTTCAAAGTATCATCATGATCTTCATGATAGAGAGTATCCTATGTTGTCACTTTCATATACTAGTGGAAATTTTTCATTATAGAACTTGGCTTGTATATTCCAATGATGGGCTTCCTCAAAATGCCCTAGGTCTTCGTGAGCAAGAGAGTTGGATGCACACCCACTAAGTTTCTTTTTGAGCTTTCATACACTTATATCTCTAGTGCATCCATTGCATGGCAATCCCTACTCACTCACATTGATATCTATTGATGGGCATCTCCATAGCCCGTTGATACGCCTAGTTGATGTGAGAATATATTCTCCCTTTTTGTGTTCTCCACAACCACCATATTCTGTTCCACCTTATTGCTATATCCATGGATCACGCTCATGAATTGCGTGAAGATTGAAGAAGTTTGAGACCATCAAAAGTATGAAACAATTACTTGGCTTGTCATCGGGGTTGTGCATGATTTAAATATTTTGTGTGATGAAGATAGAGCATAGCCAGACTATATGATTTTGTAGGGATAGCTTGCTTTGGCCATGGTATTTTGAGAAGACATGATTGCTTTATTAGTATGCTTGAAGTATTATTGTTTTTATGTCAATATTAAACTTTTGTTTTGAAACTTATGGATCTGAATATTCTCGCCACAATAAATAAGATTACATTGATAAATATGTTAGGTAGCACTCCACATAAAAAATTCTGTTTTTACCATTTACCTACTCGAGGATGAGCAAGAATTAATCTTGGGGATGCTTGATACGTCTCCAACGTATCTGTAATTTTTGATGTATTCATGCCATCTTTATAACATTTTTACATGATTTTGGTATGATTTGATTAGAACTAACCGGGACTGACGCTGTTTTCAGCAGAACTATCATGGTGTTATTTTTGTGCAGAAATAAAAGTTCTTGGAATGCGCTGAAAATCAACGGAGATTTTTTTGGAAAATATAAAAAATACTAGAACAAAAAGCTACTGGAGAAGAGTCCCGTGGGCCCCACGAGGGTGGAGGGCGCGCCCCCTGCCTTGTGGACTCCTTGTGGGGCCCCCTGATGTGAAACCGACACCAACCCCTCCTATAAATCTCCAAACTTCCAGAACAAAACCTAGATCAAGAGTTCCGCCGCCACAAGCCGCTGTAGCCACCAAAAATCAATCGGGCCCCTATTCCGACACCTTGCCGGAGGAGGGATCCATCACCAGTGGCCATTTTCATCATCTCGACGCTCTCCATGACAAGGAGGGAGTAGTTCACCCTCGGGGCTGAGGGTATGTACCAGTAGCTATGTGTTTGATCTCTCTCTCTCTCTTTCTCGTGTTCTTGATATGGCACGATCTTGATGTACCGCAAGCTTTGCTATTATAGTTGGATCTTATGATGTTTCTCCCCCTCTACCTTCTTCTAATGGATTGATTTTTCCCTTTGAAGTTATGTTATCAGATTGAGTCTTTAAGGATTTGAGAACACTTGATGTATGTCTTGCATGGGATACCCGTGGTGACAATGGGGTATTCTATTGATTCACTTGATGTACGTTTTGGTGATCAACTTGCGGGTTCCGTGACCTTGGGAATCTATGCATAGGGGTTAGCACACGTTTTCGTCTTAACTCTCCGGTAGAAACATTGGGGCACTCTTTGAAGTTCTTTGTGTTGGTTTGAATAGATGAATCTGAGATTGTGTGATGCATATCGTATAATCAAACCCACGGATACTTGAGGAGACATTGGAGTATCTAGGTGACATTAGGGTTTTGGTTGATGTGTGTCTTAAGGTGTTATTTTACTACAAACTCTAGGGTTGTTTGTGACACTTATAGGAATAGCCCAATGGATTGATCGGAAAGAATAACTTTGAGGTGGTTTCATACCCTACAATAATGTATTCGTTTGTTCTCCACTATTAGTTTCTTCGGAGTGACTCTTTGTTGCATGTTGAGGGATTGTTATATGATCCAATTATGTTATTCTTGTTGAGAGAACTTGCACTAGTGAAAGTATGAACCCTAGGCCTTGTTTCGAAGCATTGCAATACCATTTTCGCTCACTTTTGTTACTTGCTACCTTGCTGTTTTTATATTTTTAGATTACAAAAACCTATATCTACTATCCATATTGCAATTGTATCTCCATCTCTTCGCCGAACTAGTGCACCTATACAATTTAACATTGTATTGGGTGTGTTGGGGACACAAGAGACTCTTTGTTATTTGGTTGCAGGGTTGTTTGGGAGAGACCATCTTCATCCTGCGCCTCCCACGGATTAATAAACCTTAGGTCATCCACTTGAGGGAAATTTGCTACTGTCCTACAAACCTCTGCACTTGGAGGCCCAACAACGTCTACAAGAAGAAGGTTGCGTAGTAGACATCACCGACTCCTGCGTGCATCTACTACTATTACTCCACACATCGACCGATATCCAACATGCATCTAGTGTATTAAGTTCATGGAGACAGAGTAATGCAATTAGAATGATGACATGATGTATACAAGAACTATCTATGTGGAGATAGACCCCATCATTTTATCCTTAGTAGCAATGATACATACGTGTCGGTTCCCCTCCTGTCACTGGGATCAAGCACTTTAAGATCAAACCCACTACATAGCACCTCTTCCCATTGCAAGATAAATAGATCAAGTTGGCCAAACAAAACCCAAATATCAAAGAAGAAATACGAGGCTATAAGCAATCATACATATAAGTGATCAAAGAAGACTCAAATAACTTTCATGGATAAAAACATAGATCTGATCATAAAGTCAAAGTTCATCGGATCCCAGCAAACACACCGCAAAAAGGCTTACATCATATGAATCTCCAAGAGACCATTGTATTGATAATCAAGAGAGAGAGAGATATGAAGCCATCTAGCTACTAACTACGGACCCGCAGGTCTACAAAGAACTACTCACGCATCATCGGAGAGGTACCAATGGAAGTGGTGAACCGCTCCATGATGGTGTCTAGATTGGATCTGGTGGTTCTGGACTCTACGGTGACTGGAATTGATTTTCGTCGACTCTCCTAGGGTTTCTGGAATATTGGGGTATTTATAGAGCAAATAGGCAGTTCAAGGGGCACCCAAGATGGGCACAACCCACCATGGCGCGCCCTGGTGGGTGTTGCCCTCCTCGAGGAACCCCCAGGTGCAGCCTTGGCCGACTGGATGTCTTCTGGCCAAAAAAATCCTCAAAAAGTTTCACTATGTTTGGACTCCATTTGGTATTGATTTCCTGCGATGTAAAAAACATGCAGAAAACACCAACTGGCACTGGGCAGTATGTCAATAGGTTAGTACCAAAAAAATGATATAAAATGACTATAAAATGATTGTAAAACATCCAAGAATGATAATATAACATCATGGAACAATCAAAAATTATACATACGTTGGAGACGTATCAGCATCCCAAGCTTAATTCCTACTCGTCCTCGAGTAGGTAAATGATGAAAAACAGAATTTTTGATGTGGAATGTTGCCTAACATATTCACCACATTTCTTTTCTTTATAGCATGGACATATGTAGTTTTATACGATTCAAAGCAATAGGCTAGTTTTGACATGAAGACTTTAATACTCAAGCATACCAACAAGCAACCACGTCTTTCAAAATATCAACACTAAAGCAAGTTATCACTAGCCCATTATGGTCAATCGTTGATCCATTCATGAAACACACTCAAATATTAGCTACACCCAATGCTCAAATACGATCATAGTGCCCCTTAGTTGGTGCTTTATAAGAGAAGATGGAGACTCAAATTAAAAAATAAAAATTGCAGAAGTAAAATAAAGGCCCTTCATGGAGGGAAGTAGGGATTTGTAGAGGTGCCAGAGCTCAAAGCTTAAATTGAGAGATAAAAATATTTTTGAGAGGCATACTTTTCCCACCAACGAAAATGACTTAGAGATCCCAACACTTTCAATGCTAGATACATCATAGGCGGTTCCCAAACAGAAAATAAAGTTTATTCCTTTTTTCACCATTACTTTCACTTTCCATGGCTAGCCGAATCCACGGTTGCCCTCCATACCAACACTTTCCTAGGAATTTATTATTTGACAACATAAAGTAAAATCATTTTTCATTTCGGGACTAGGCATCTCTAATACCTTTGCCGTACTCTCGTGCAATGACAAGTGAATAAACACTCATCACGAGAATAACACATCTAGCATGGGAAATATTGGTCACCCTTCACCGCCTCGCGAGCCGTAGAGCACACAAAAGAGAAATTTATTTTGAAAATTAGAGATGGGACATGCAAATTTGCTTAGAATGGCACAGAAATACCTCATATAGGTAGGTATAGTGGACTCATAAGGCAAAACTGGTTTAAAGGGTTTTGGATGCACAAGTAGTGATCATACTTAGTGCAAAATGAAGGCTAGCAAAAAGATTGAGAAGCGACCAACCAAAAAGCGAAAAATCTCATACCTAAGCATTAAGCATAAAAAACACCGAATAATGCACCATAAGTAGGATATAAATTTCATAGCATAACTATTGACTTTCGTGCTTGCATAGGGAATCACAAACCTTAACATCAATATTCTTACTAAAACACAATTACTCATCAACATGACTCACATATCATATCTTCATATCTCAAAACCATTACTAAGAATCAAGTTTATTTTGTCCAATGATCTTCATGAAAGTTTTTATTATATCCTCCTTGGATATCTATCACTTTAGGACTATTTTTATATGTTGCTTTTGATAAGCTCAAACAAATATAAGTGAAGAACATGAGCATAATTTTTTTCTTTCTCTCAAAATAATCTAAGTGAAGCAAGAGAGAATTTCTTAAAACTTTATTAACTCCAAAATAAATCTAAGTGAAGCATGAGAGCATTTCTTCAAAAATAACAAAGCACACCGTGCTAAAAAAGATATAAGTGAAGCACTAGAGCAAATCCATGGCTCTAAAAATTTAAGTGAAGCATAGGAGCAAGCATAGCATAATTTTTGGCTCTCTCGAAAAGGTGTGTCCAGCAAGGATTCAACACTAAAACACAAAGCAAAACAAGCAAAGACTCATATCATACAAGATGCTCCAAGCAAAACTCATAATATGTGACGAATAAAAATATAGTTTCAAGTAAAATACCGATGGTTGTTAGAAGAAAGCGGGGATGCCACTCGGGGGCATCCCCAAGCTTAGTTGCTTGCTACTTCTTTGAATATTATCTTGGGGTGTCTCGGGCATCCCCAAGCTTAGCCTTTTGCTAATCCTTATTCCTTCATCCATCGTAAGATCACCCAAAACTTGAAAACTTCAATCACACAAAACTCCAACAAAACCTTCATGAGATCTGTTAGTATAAGAAAACAAACCACTACTATAAGTACTGTAGCAAACCTATTCTTATTTTGTTTTTGCATTATATCTACTATATTACAACTTTTCTATGGCAAAAACTCATCAAAGAAAACCATAGAATCATCAAAACAAGCACACAACGCAAAGAAAACAGAATCTGTTAAAAGCAGAACAGTCTGTAGCAATCTGAATGTTTTCAATACTTCTGTAACTTCAAACATCTTTAGAAATTAGGAAACCCTGGGTAATTTGTATATTAATCTTCTGCAAAAAGAATCAACTCAAAATAACGTTTCTTTGATTTATTAAAACTATTTTCGTGAGTGCATAATTTTCTGTTTTTCAGCAAGATCAAATCAACTTTTACCCAAATCAACTCAAAGGCCTTGCTTGGCACAAACACTAATAAAAAAACACAATGATAGCAGTATCATAATTGTTCTAACACACAAGAACAGAAAACAAAAAGCAAAAATGAATTTTATTCATTGGGTTGCCTCCCAACAAGCGCTATCATTTTACGCCCCTAGCTAGGCGTAACGCGTAGGATCTAAGTGTTGCCGTCCATTATCTTGGCCACTTTAGTAAGGGTCTTTTCAAATCCAGGAGGTTCTTTGCACTTCCCTAAATTCTCAGAAAATAAACCATCTTGAGATCTAAAATATACAACCGTTTATTGCAAAGGGAAATCAAAGTGTTCATACGATTGATACTACCATTGAGATGCTTGAGAGGTTCACTATACTTTTACAATTCAACCATATGTTTATGCAAATCATTGAGTTTGTCCAAAATTTGGGCTCCCTTTGGGGTGAAAGAGGATCCTTTCTTTCGTGGTGGAACCCCCAAAATTCCTTCTAAAATTTCAGAGGCAACATTAACATCAAGCTCAATAAAATTCCCTTTCGCGGCAAAATCCAAGAGTTGTCTATGATGCAAAGCCAATCCTACGTAAAAAATTGTAAGCAATATTTTTGCATCTCCCTTTAGATTGCAGACACGGTAAGACTCCATAAGCCTATACCAAGCATCTTTCAAATTTTCTCCTTGTCTTTGTATGAACTATAGAACTTAAAAATCTGGTAACAAAGGAGAAGCCATAGTGAAACAAGAACACGAATAGATCTGATGAGAAAACGGCGAACGAAAAAGAGGGCGAATAAAATGGCAAATTTTTGTGAAGTAGGGGAGAGGAAAACGAGAGGCAAATGGCAGATAATGTATTGCGAGGAGATGAGATTTGTGATTAGGAACCTGCTTGATGTTGAAGATCCTCCCCGGCAATGGCGCCAGAAATTCCTTTTGATGTCTGCTAGAAGCCTAGAATTATGTCAGTATTTCCCCAAACAGAAAGGGATGATGCAGTATAGCGACTATAGGTATTTCCCTCATTTATGAGACCAAGGTTATCGAACCAATAGGAGAACCTCCTCACACCATGTAAACAGGATCTGCACACAAATAAAAAATACTCGCAACCCGACGTGTTAAAGGGGTTGTCAATCCCTTTCGGGTACGACGCCTTAAGATAGGAAAATAACATGAGGTAAAAGTGGTAGATAGGATAAATAGATCACGGAATAAATAAATTGCAGCAAGGTATTTTTGTACTTTTGGTTTAATAGATCTGAAAATAAATTCAAAGGATAATAGATCGCAAAGGCAAATATGATGAAAAGAGACCCGGGGGCCGTAGGTTTCACTAGTGGCTTCTCTCGAGAAAAATAACAAACGGTGGGAAAAAAATACTGTTGGGCAATTGATAGAACTTCAAATAATCATGACGATATCCAGGCAATGATCATTATCTAGGCATGACGTCCAAGATTAGTAGACCGACTCCTGCCTGCATCTACTACTATTACTCCACACATCGACCGCTATCCAGCATGCATCTAGTGTATTAAGTTCATGGAGAAACGGAGTAATGCAATAAGAATGATGACATGATGTAGACAAGATCTATCTATGTAGAGATAGACCCCATCATTTTATCCTTAGTAGCAACGATACATACGTGTCGGTTCCCCTTCTATCACTAGGATCAAGCACCGTAAGATCGAACCCACTACAAAGTACCTCTTCCCATTGCAAGATAAATAAATCAAGTTGGCCAAACAAAACCCAAATATCGGAGAAGAAATATGAGGCTATAAGCAATCATGCATATAAGAGATCAAAGAAGACTCAAATAAATTTCATGGATAAAAACATAGATCTGATCATAAACTCAAAGTTCATCGGATCCCAACAAACACACCGCAAAAGGCTTACATCATATGGATCTCCAAGAGACCATTGCATTGAAAATCAAGAGAGAGAGAGAGAGAGGAAGCCATCTAGCTGCTAACTATGGGCCCGTAGGTCTACAAAGAACTACTCACGCATCATCGGAGAGGCACCAATGGAAGTGGTGAACCCCTCCGTGATGGTGTCTAGATTGGATCTGGTGGTTCTGGACTCTACGGCGGCTAGAATTGATTTTCGTCGACTCTCCTAGGGTTTCTGAAATATTGGGGTATTTATAAAGCAAGGAGGCGGTTCAGGAGGCACCCGAGGTGGGCTTAACCCACCAGGGCACGTCTGGGCCTCCTGGCATGCCCTGGTGGGTGTTGCCCTCCTCGAGGTACCCCCTAGGTGCAACCTTGGCCCACTGGATGTCTCCTGGCCCAAAAAAAAATCCTCAAACCATTTCACCGTGTTTGGACTCTGTTTGGTATTGATTTCCCGCGCTGTAAAAAACATGCAGAAAACAACAACTGGCACTGGGCACTATGTCAATAGGTTAGTACCAAAAAATGATATAAAATGATTGTAAAACATCCAAGAATGATAATATAATAGCATGGAACAATAAAAAATTATAGATACGTTGGAGACGTATCGGGTCACCAAGTGCTCGAGGGGTTGAGGATCGAGGGGAAAAGGATCTAGGGTCTAGGGGTCGAGGATCAAGGTGTCGAGGGCTCGAGGGTCAAGGGGAAAAGGGGTCGAGGGGTCGAGGATCAAGGGGGAAATGAGTCCAGGGTCTAGGGGTCGAGGATCGAGGTGTCGAGGGGTCGAGGGTCAAGGGTCGTTGAGAGGTCTAGGGGTCGAGGATTTGCCATCCAGACCACAATACCGCGACCCCC
>NC_057801.1:559103605-559117363 GCF_018294505.1 Triticum aestivum
GACATGACACCACCGACCCCGACACATCACCTCGGCCCCGACATGACACCCCTGACACCCCGACCCCCAACACCTCCCGAAAAAGGTGCTCTTCGGCCTTCCAGAGGCCAACGGGGTCATATATTTGTGAATTATGAGTTAGGTTAGGTACTCAATTATTATTATGTATATATATATATATATAATTAATTAGTTCTTGTTATTAGGTATTCAATTTTTTTATTATGTTCATGATGATGATACACACTTAATTTTTTTCTTATGTTTATGTTGTACTAATTTCGTTTACTCTTTGTCATTGGAGGTGTTGACAGATGGTGGGTGCGGGTCGAGAGCGCTCCGAGCCTCCTTCCTTGGCGCGTGCTGGGAGGGGTGCTATTATTCCACCCAGCACCTTCAGAGAGCGCTGGTAGACAGCATGCAGACACCGGCGGACGCTTCTTCTTCGACCGGGAGAGGTCGGGGGAAGACGAAGAGGTGTGCAACTAGAGGTGGATGTGGCGATGGGAGAGGTAGGAAGGCTGATGCGCCTTCCTCGCCGCCACCCCAACTGATTCTCTGGACCACCGGAATGCTCCATCTCAGGTAGACCCATCTGACTTGGACCCGTCTCGGACTCCGGTCCACGAGCCTCGGTTCGCCGAGCCTTCGTCCGACGAGACTCGGGTCCCAGAGTCTTCGTCCCACGTGACTCCGAAGGCTAGTGGCCATGCTGATGGTGGAGAGCCAACCTTTTTTGACGATAGCTATAGCAAGGGCGAGCTAGTTGAGGGGGGCATGAAGGTCTACCAGCATGGTGGTACAAAGCTCTCGTCCGTGCCGGCGATCCGCGATCAGAGGTGGTTGATTGAGCCTAACGGGGAGAAGTAAGTGCATCTACTCTTTTTAAACCTTTTGCCTTCATGTTTCTTCAAATGAATATCTAATGTGTTGGCCTTGTCATACCGCAGGGGTTGGAGACACGCCCCTGGTGTCCGCAAGCCCAACCAGGTCCTTGGTGTGCTTTGCTGGCACCACTTCCCGGGATGGGTCACGTTGCCTGGTGAGGGTGCAGTTCCACAGCTAGCACTGAGCTGGGAGCTTTACATGGCTGCCCCGGCCCTGCCGGAGGAGAGGGTTGACGGTGTCTTGTGCAAGACGGTGGCCGACATTATGATCTGGCGATTTTGGGTAACTTCTCCTTTATAGAAATAAAAATCAACAGTACCTAGTGATTGTACTAATCAATGTTCTCTTGTTTGATTGCAGAGCTTCTACATGTGTCTTGAGGAACACAAGGCGGACACGGCTATTGTTCTCAAAGCCGAGTGCAAGCGCCTACTTCAGAACTTACGGCACGAGGCTCGGGTGCAGGCTGTTTGAGACTACTACGCCTTGACTAACATTAAGAGGGCCAAGAAGAAGTGCCACGCCAAGTATCTAAGTAAGTAGAATTACATGAAGGTAATTACCTATTCTTAAGCACCTACTTCAAAACTTACGGCACGAGGCTCGGGTGCAGACTGAAGTTTCTCTTTGTCTAACTTAGGTGCCCCTGAGATGGTGTGCAGATAGGATGGACTGCTGGGAGGCGTTGGTGGATGAGTGGTGCTATCCCCATTGGCTAGCCGTCCACAACAAGGTCAGGGATAAGTGTGCCCAAATGCAAGGTGTGCCACACCATCAAGGGAGCTCCAACCTGTTTGAGTACGGGGATCACTGGGTATGTGGTTTGAGCCCTTAACGATTCATGCAATTTCATTCTTCATGCTAGCTTGAGCCCTTAACTAATATTTTGTTCCTCTCTTTTAGGCGCGACACAAGAAGAAGGATGTGCCATCGTTGTACGACCTCTATGCCATGGCCCATAGTGCCCTGTACAAGAAGGCCAAGGCATTCTCTGAGGATGACCTCGATCATCCAGAGAGCTTCACCAACATCTCCTCCCACAATAAGCTCGTGAGGTACAGAGACTTTGGGAAGGCTTTGAAAGGGGAAGACTTCAACCCGAGCCAGAGTCCTTTTGATCCAGAGCTCGTGATGCTATCTGGTGACGGGAGGAAACATGGCTCGGTAGCCATTGGGGATGGACTGATTCTCCCGGAGATCAAGAAGCGCTAGATGAGGTCTCTTCCTGAGATAAGGCCTCGTCCACGGCCAATGGGCGCACCATTGAGGCTAGGGCCCAGGAGCTTCTGGAGGAGGCAAACAGGCAGGCGGCGCAGAGGGAGAGGGAGTTGGAGGAGAGGACGTCTAGTTTGTTGGAGGCGGAGAGGAACCGGAACGACGCATCTCACCGGGCCCTATACAAGCTCCTCGTGGTAAGTTTCTACTGAATATTAGCCAAATCATGCACGTAATGTTCGTTTCATTACTAACTAATATGACTGACCCATGAAAACAAAATGTGCAGTCCGTGTGCAAGAAAAATGGTCAGACCCCTCCTCCGATGCCCCAGATTGGTATAGCGGACAAAGTGAGTTTCATTTGAATGGTCATTAGTTACTAGTATTCACATTTCAGTTGCATATCATGCTAACTAGACATTGCAAATGATCTTTGGTGCAACATGCCTCCCGACAAGCATTGATCGATCCTTCTCCATCTCACACTAGCGCAAACCCGACCGGTCCTTCTCCATCTGGCACTGGTGCAAACCCGACCGGTTCTTCACCTCCGTGATGATGGTAAGTTTTCCCAAGTGTTTTGCTTAACAAATGCATACTTAGCTTAAGAAATGACCTACTTAACTCCAAAATGACCTGTACTTAGCTTATTTTCCTCGAAAATGACATAATAACCTTACTTAGCTCCAAAATGACATATTTTACCTAGGATAGCTATAAAATGACCTGTACTTAGCATTTTGTCCTCCAAAATGACTTGATATGCTTAGTTAGCTAAAAATGGCATAACTACCTAGGATAGCTCAATAATGATCTATACTTAGCTTAGCTAGTTCATTTATGACATAATTAGGTCACTTGGGTAAAAAAATGGCATAATAACCTAGGTTTTGCTCCAAAATGACATATACTTAGCTTATTTTCCTCGAAAATGACATAATAACCTTACTTAGTTCCAAACTGACATACTTTACCTAGGATATCTATAAAATGACCTATACTTTGCATTTTTTCCTCCAAAATGACAAAATATGCTTAGTAAGCTCAAAAATGGCATAACTACCTAGATTAGCTCAAAAATGACCTATACTTAGCTTCTTCAGTTCATTTATGACATACTTAGCATACTTAGGTAAAAATGGCATGATAACCTTGGTTTAGCTCTAAAATGACATAGACTTAGCTTATTTCCCTCCAAAATTACAAAGTAACCTTACTAAGCTCCAAAATGACCTATTTACCTAGCTTAGCTCTAAAATGACCTACACTTAGCATTTTTACCTAGCTTAGCTAAGAAATGGCATTTTACCTACCTTAGTTAGAAGAAGAAGAAGATAAAGAAGAGGAGAGGAGAAAAAGAAAGAGAAGAAAAATTCTTCTTCTTCTTCTTCTTCTTCTTCTTCTTCTTCTTCTTCTTCTTTTTCTTCTTCTTATTTTTTCTTCTTCTTCTAGCTAGTTTTCTTCTTCTTCTTCTAACTTTCTTCTTTCCCAATTTGTAGATTTGCTTTAGATGAGGAGCTTGCGTTCATGGAGTCTACTCTTCTCCTTGTGCTTTTTTTATTTTGTACGGTGAACTTTGTTGGAGGAAACTTGTTGTTGGATATGTGTTGGAGACTTGTTGTTGGATATGTTGTTGGAAACTTGTTGTTGGATATGTGTTGGTATGCTTGTGTATATATATCTTCAAATGTGTATATATATATATATGTGAAATTCTGTGAAATTGAATGAATTTAAGAAAAAAAAGAGAAAAAACAGGGGCTATACAAGCTCTTTGCCGTCTGCTGGCAGATGATAACCCACAAGTATAGGGGATCACAACCGTTTTCGAGGGTAGAGTATTCAACCCAAATTTATTGATTCGACACAAGGGGAGCCAAAGAATATTGTCAAGTATTAGCAGCTGAGTTGTCAATTCAACCACACCTGAAAGACTTAATATCTGCAGCAAAGTAGTATGGAAGTAACGGTGACGGTGGTAAAAGTAGTAGTAGTAGTTTTGTAGTAATTGTAACAGTGGCAACGGAGAAGTAGCTAAGCAAAGAACAATATGAAAAGCTCGTAGGCAATGGATCAGTGATGGATAATTATGTCGGATGCGATTCCTCATGCAACAGTTATAACATAGGGTGACACAGAACTAGCTCCAGTTCATCAATGTAATGTAGGCATGTATTCCAAATATAGTCATACATGCTTATGGAAAAGGAACTTGCACATCTTTTGTCCTACCCTCCCGTGGCAGCGGGGTCCTATTGGAAACTAAGGGATATTAAGGCCTCCTTTTAATAGAGTACCGGACCAAAGCATTAACACTTAGTGAATACATGAACTCCTCAAACTACGGTCATCACAGGGAGTGGTACCGATTGTTGTCGCTTTGGGGTTGCCGGATCATAACACATAGTAGGTGATTATTGACTTGCAATATAGGATAAAGAACTCACATATGTTCATGAAAACATAATAGGTTCAGATCTGAAATCATGGCACTTGGGCCCTAGTGACAAGCATTAAGTATAGCAAAGTCATAGCAACATCAATCTTAGAACATAATGGATACTTGGGATCAAACCCTAACAAAACTAACTCGATTACATGGTAAATCTCATCCAACCCATCACCGTCCAGCAAGCCTACGATGGGATTACTCACACACAGCGGTGAGCATCATGAAATTGGTGATGGAGGATGGTTGATGATGACGATGGCGACGGATTCCCCTCTTCGGAGCCCCGAACGGACTCCAGATCAGTCCTCTAGAGGAAGATTAGGCCTTGGCGGCGGCTCCATATCGTAAAATGCGATGAATCCTTCTCTTTGATTTTTTTCTCCCCAAAAGTGAATATATGGAGTTTGGGTTGAGGTCGGTGGAATCCAAGGGGGCCCATGAGGCAGGGGGCGCGCCCTGCACCTTCGTGGACAGGGTGTGGGTCCCTTGACGTTGATTCTTTCGCCAATATTCTTTACTAATTCCAAAATGTGTCTCCATGGATTTTCACGTCATTCCAGGAACTTCTATTTCTACACAAAAATAACACCACGACAATTCTGCTGAAAATAGCGTCAGTCCGGGTGCTCTCCAACTGGTGCTTTCCAACTGGTGCATGACAGCGGTGCTCTCCAACTGGTGCTTTTTAATGACAGGATGATGACTCAACATAAAAGTAAATAGATAGACCCTTCTCAAAGGGAAGCAGGGATTTGCAGAGGTGCCAGAGCTCGAGTTTTGAAACAGAGAAGAATAATATTTTGAGCGGCATAATTTCATTGTCAACATAACAACTAAGAGATCCCGATATCTTCTGTGCTACATACATTATAGGCGGTTCCCAAATAGAATGGTAAAGTTTATACTCTCCTACTACCAACAAACATCAATCCATGGCTTGTCTGAAACAACGGGTGCCGTCCAATTAACAACAATCCTGGGGGAGTTTCGTTTGCAATTATTTTGATTTGATTTAAGCATGGGACTGGGCATCCCGGTTACCGGCCATTTTCTCGTGAATGATGAGTGGAGTCCACTCATCGTGAGAATAACCCACCTAGCATGGAAGATATAGACAACCCTAGTTGATACATGAGCTATTTGAGCATGCAAAACAAATTTCATTTAAAGGTTTAGAGTTTGGCACATACAAATTTACTTGGAACGGAAGGTAGAACTGCATATAGGAAGGTATGGTGGACTCCTATGGAATAACTTTGGGGTTGATGGAAGTGGATGCACAAGCAGTATTCCCTCTTAGTACAAGTGAAGCCTAGAAAGAGACTGGGAAGCGACCAACCAGAGAGCGACAATAGTCATGAACATGCATTTAAGATTAATTAACAATGGGTGCAAGCATGAGTAGGATATAAATCACCGTGAACATAAATATGTGGAGGCTATGTTGATTTTGTTTCAACTACATGCGTGAACATGTGCCAAGTCAAGCCACTCGAATCATTCAAAGGAGGATACCACCCTATCATACCACATCACAACCATTTTAATAGCATGTTGGCATGCAAGACAAACCATTATAAACTCCTAGCTAATTAAGCATGGCATGAGCAACTATAATCTCTAATTGTCATTGCAAACATGTTTCATTCATAATAGGCTGAATCAGGAACGATGAACTAATCATGTTTACAAAAACAAGATAGGTCGAGTTCATACCAGCTTCTCTTATCTCAATAATTTCATCATATATCGTCATTATTGCCTTTCACTTGCACGACCGAACAGTGTGAAAAATAATAATAGTGCACGTGCATTGGACTAAGCTGGAATCTGCAAGCATTTAATACAAAGGAGAAGACAAGGTAATATAGGCTCTTGGTTAGATCAACAATAATGCATATAAGAGCCACTCAACATTTTCATCATGGTCTTCTCCTCTCGACCCCCAAAGAAAATAAAAGAAAATCAAAGAAAACTATTTACATGGGAAAGCTCCCAACAAGCAAAAGAAGAATGTGAAATCTTTTTGGGTTTTCTTTTAATATTACTACTACATGCATGGGAATTAAACTAGCTAAAGGCTACAACTATTTTTTTGGTTTTCTTAAGGTTTTTCAAACACACAAGAAGAAAGCAAGAAAAGAAAATAAACCAGCATGGATAGTACACTGAAAAAGTATGAGCACCGACAACTAGAATGAGTGTGTGAACATGAATGTAATGTCGGTGAGAAATACGTACTCCCCCAAGCTTAGGCTTTTCGCCTAAGTTGGTCTATGGCCACTGCTCGAAGCTACTCTCTCTGGTGTACTGAGGAGGGTCCTCAGGGTGCCACTGGTTAGCGATCTCCTTCGGATCCCACTGATAAACAGACTGTCGATATGGGTCAAGTGGTGGCTCAGGCTCAGGCTCTGGGACTTGTGTCAGCCTCCAGTATGCATAAATAGCCTCGGGCAAAATGAGGTATGCTACCTCTTGAGCACTGCGTTGGATTTCCCCGAAGAGGAGAGGATGATGCAGTAAAGTAGCGTAAGTATTTCCGTCAGTTTTTGAGAACCAAGGTATCAATCCAGTAGGAGATCACGCACAAGTCCCTCGTACCTACACAAAACGATAACAACTCGCAACCAACGCTTAGGGGTTCTCAATCCCTTCACGGTCACTTACGAGAGTGAGGTCTCATAAAGATAATATTTTTGGTATTTTTGATAGATAGATGCAAAGTAAAAAGTAAAAGCCAAAGTAAAACAAAGAAAGTAAATAAAATAAAGGAGATTGATATGATGAGAATAGACTCGGGGGCCATAGGTTTCACTAGTGGCTTCTCTCAAGAGCATAAGTATTCTACGGTGGGTGAACAAATTACTGTTGAGCAATTGATAGAAAAGCGAATAATTATGAGATTATCTAGGTATGATCATGTGTATAGGCATCACGTCCAAAACAAGTAGATCGAAACGATTCTGCATCTACTACTATTACTCCACTCATCGACCGCTATCCAGCATGCATCTAGAGTATTAAGTAAAACAGAGTAACTCTTTAAGCAAGATGACATGATGTAGAGGGATAAATTCATGCAATATGATAAAAACCCCATCTTGTTATCCTCGATGGCACCAATACAATACGTGCCTTGCAACTCTTTCTGTCACTGAGTAAGGACACCGCAAGATTGAACCCAAAGCTAAACACTTCTCCCATTGCAAGAACTACCAATCTAGTTGGCCAAACCAAACGGATAATTCGAAGAGACTTGCAAACATAACTCAATCATACATAAAAGAATTCAGAGAAGAATCAAATATTGTTCATAGATAAGCTGGATCATAAACCCACAATTCATCGGTCTCAACAAACACACCGCAAAAAGAAGATTACATCGAATAGATCTCCACAAGAGAGGGGGAGAACATTGTATTGAGATCCAAAAAGAGAGAAGAAGCCATCTAGCTAATAACTATGGACCTGAAGGTCTGAAGTAAACTACTCACACTTCATCGGAGAGGCTATGGTGTTGATGTAGAAGCCCTCCATGGTGGATGCCCTCTCCGGCGGAGCTCCGGAACAGGCCCCAAGATGGGATCTCGCGGATACAAAAGGTTGTGGCGGTGGAATTAGGTTGTTGGCTCCGTATCTGATCTGACGGGGGTACACAGGTATATATAGGAGGAAGGAGTACGTCGGTGGAGCACCAGGGGGCCCACGAGGCAGGGGGGTGCGCCCAGGGGGGCCCTCCACCCTCGTGACCGCCTCTGGCACTTCTTGGAGTAGGGTCCAAGTCTCCTGGATCACGTTCGGTTGGAAAATCACGTTCCCGAAGGTTTTATTCCGTTTGGACTCTGTTTGATATTCTGTTTCTTCAGAATACTGAAATAGGCAAAAAACAGCAATTCTGGGCGGGGCCTCCGGTTAATAGGTTAGTCCCAAAAATAATATGAAAGTGGAAAATAAAGCCCAATATAGTCCAAAACAGTAGACAAAGTAGCATGGAGTAATCAAAAATTATAGATACGTTGGAGACGTATCAAGCATCCCCAAGCTTAATTCCTGCTCGTCCTCGAGTAGGTAAATGATAAAAAAGAATTTTTGATGCGGAGTGATACTTTGGCATAATTTCAATGTAAATCTTCTTAATTGTGATATGAATATTCAGATCCGAAAGATTCAAGACAAAGGTTCATATTGACATAAAAATAATAATACTTCAAGCATACTAATCAAAGGAATCATGTTTTCTCAAAATAGCATGGTTAAAGAAAGTTATCCCTACAAAATCATATAGTCTGGCTATGCTCTATCTTCATCACACAAAGTATTTAATCATGCACAACCCCTATGACGAGCCAAGCAATTGTTTCATACTTTAGAAATCTCAAACTTTTTCAACTTTCACGCAATACATGAGCGTGAGCCATGGACATAGCACTATAGGTGGAATAGAATGGTGGTTGTGGAGAAGACAAAAAGGAGAAGATAGTCTCACCTCAACTAGGCGTATCAACGGGCTATGGAGATGCCCATCAATAGATATCAATGTGAGTGAGTAGGGATTGTCATGCAACGGATGCACTAGAGCCATAAGTATATGAAAGCTCAACAAAAGAAACTAAGTGGGTGTGCATCCAACTTGCTTGCTCACGAAGACCTAGGGCACTTTTGAGGAAGCCCATCATTGGAATATACAAGCCAAGTTCTATAATGAAAAATTCCCACTAGTATATGAAGGTGAAAACATATGAGACTCTCTATCATGAAGATCATGGTGCTTATTTTGAAGCACAAGTGTGGAAAAAGGATAGTAGCATTGTCCCTTCTCTCTTTTTCTCTCATTTTTTTCTTTTTATTTTGGTGGGCTTCTTTGGCCTCTTTTTTTATTTGGGCTTCTTTGGCCTCTTTTGTTTTTCATAAAGTCCGGAGTCTCATCCCGACTTATGGGCGAATCATAGTCTCCATCATCCTTTCCTCACTGGGACAATGCTCTAATAATGATGATCATCACACTTTTATTTTTCTTACAACTCAACAATTACAACTCGATACTTAGAACAAGATATGACTCTATATGAATGCCTCCGGCGGTGTACCGGGATATGCAATGAATCAAGAGTGACATGTATGAAAGAATTATGACCGGTGGCTTTGCCACAAATACAATGTCAACTACATGTTCATGCAAAAAGCAATATGACAAAAGTAATGTGTGTCATATGAACGGAATGGCGGAAAGTTGCATGGCAATATATCTCGGAATGGCTATGGAGATGGCATGATAGGTAGGTATGGTGGCTGTTTTGAGGAAGGTATGTGGTGGGTGTATGATATCGGCGAAAAGTGCGCGGTATTAGAGAGGCTAGCAATGGTGGAAAGGTGAGAGTGCGTATAATCCATGGACTCAACATTAATCAAAAGAACTCATGCACTTATTGCAAAAATTTAGAAGTCATCAAAAACCAAAGCATTAAACGCATACTCCTAGGGGGATAGATTGGTAGGAAAAGACCATCGCTCGTCCCCGACTGCCACTCATAAGGAAGACGATCAATAAATAAAATTGTGCTCCGACTTCATCACAAGCGGTTCACCATACGTGCATGCTACAGGAATCACAAACTTCAACGCAAGCATTCTTTAAATTCATGATCACCCCAACTAGCATTGCTTTAATATTATCACCTCCATATCTCAAAACAATTATCAAGCATCAAACTTATCTTAGTATTCAACGCACTCAAAAGAAAGTTTCACAAATCTTGAACACCAAGTATATTAACATTAAGCAAATTACCGTGCTATTAACAACTCTCAAAATAATCTAAGTGAAGCATGAGCGATCAATAGTTTCTTTAAAACAAATCCACCACCGTGCTCTAAAAGATCTAAGTGAAGCACTAGAGCAAAAATTATTACGCTCAAAAGATATAAGTGAAGCACTATGAGCAAAACTATCAAGCTCAAAAGATATAAGTGAAGCATATAGAGCATTCTAGCAAATTCGAATTCATGTATGGCTCTCTCAAAAGGTGTGTACTGCAAGGATTATTGTGGAAAACTAACAAGCAAAGACACAAATAATAAAGACGCTCCAAGCAAAACACATATCATGTAGTGAATAAAAATATAGCTCCAAGTAAATTACCGATGGAAGTAGACGAAAGAGGGGATGCCTTCCGGGGCATCCCCAAGCTTTGACTTTTTGGTGTCCTTGGATTATCTTGGGGGTGCCATGGGCATCCCCAAGCTTAGGCTCTTGCCTCTCTTTGTTCCATAATCCATCAAAAGAATTCACCCAAAACTTGAAAACTTCACAACGCAAAACTCAATAAAAATCTCGTGAGCTCCGTTAGTGAAAGAAAACAAAAGACTACTTCAAGTTACTGTAATGAGCTCATTCTTTATTTATATTGGTGTTAAACCTACTGTATTCCAACTTCCTTATGGTTTATAAACTAATTTATTAGCCATAGATGCATTGAAATAAGCAAACAACACACGAAAAACAGAATCTGTCAAAAACAGAACAGTCTGTAGCAATCTGTCACTAACGCAAACTTATGGAACTCTAAAAATTCTACCAAAAATAGGAAGTACTGGACAATTTGTTTATTGATCATCATCAAAAAGAATCAATGCAAAATCACGTTCCTGTGATTTATTGAATTTTTTCTCGTGAGTGCAAAGTTTCTGTTTTTCAGCAGAATCAAATCAATTATCATCATAGCTTATCCTACAGGTTCTACTTGGCACAAACACTAATTAAAACAAAAAACCACATATAAACAGAAAGTAGAAACAAAATTTAACACTAAACAGGAACAAAAACAAAGAACAAAAAATAAAATTGGGTTGCCTCCCAACAAGTGCTATCGTTTAACGCCCCTAGCTAGGCATAGATATTTCAATGATTCTCACAAGAAAGACAAGAATTGAAGCACAAAGAGAGCATCATAAAACACGTGATAAACACATCTAAGTTTAACATACTCCCTATGCATAGGCATCTTATAGGCAAACAAATTATCAAGGCAAGCAAAAACTAGCATATGCAAGGAGGCGGAAAGAAATAATAGCAATCTCAACATAACGAGAGGTAATTTATTATCATGAAAATTTCTACGACCATATTTTCCTCTCTCATAATAATTACATGTGGGATCATAAGCAAATTCAACAAAATAGCTATCACATAAAATATTTTCAACACGATCCATATGCATGCAAAGTTGACACTCTTCCGAAATAGTGGGATTAACATTAACTAAAGTCATGACCTCTCCAAACCCACTTTTATCAAAAATTTCATAAGATTGAATATTCTCCAAATATGTGGGATCTAGAGTTGACACTCTTCCAAACCCACTTTCAATATTATTTCAAACAATATTATCAATCTCATATACATCATGGGGATGAAATAAATTTTCAAGATCATAAGAAGAATCACCCCAATCATGATCATTGCAACAAGTAGTAAGGATAGCAAAACTAGCATCCCCAAGCTTAGGGTTTTGCATATTATTAGCACAATTGACATCAAGAGAATTTATAGTAAAATCATTGCAATCATGCTTTTTATTCAAAGATCTATCGTGAATTGCTTCATAAAGTACTTCATCACAATTTTTAGATTCACGAATTTCAAGCAAAACCTCATAAAGATAATCTAGTGCACTCAACTCACTAGCAATAGGTTCAACATAAATGGATCTCTTAAAGAGATTAGCAAGTGGATGAGGATCCATAAATTTTTAGCAAGCGAAGATGCAAGCAAAAAGAAGGCACATGGAGACACAAGAAAAAAAGGCAAGCGAAAGAGAGAGGAGATTGGGAAAGAGAGGGCAAATAAAACGGCAAGGGTGAAGTGGGGGAGAGGAAAACGAGAGGCAAATGGCAAATAATATAATGCGAGAGATAGGGATTGCGATGGGTACTTGGTATGGTTGACTTTCTTGTGTGAGCCTCCCCGGCAACGGCGCCAGAAATTCTTCTTGCTACCTCTTGAGCACTGCGTTGGATTTCCCCGAAGAGGAGAGGATGATGCAGTAAAGTAGCGTAAGTATTTCCCTCAGTTTTTGAGAACCAAGGTATCAATCCAGTAGGAGATCATGCACAAGTCCCTCGTACCTACACAAAATGATAGCAACTTGCAACCAACGCTTAGGGGTTGTCAATCCCTTCACGGTCACTTACGAGAGTGAGGTCTGATAGAGATAATATTTTTGGTATTTTTGATAGATAGATGCAAAGTAAAAAGTAAAAGGCAAAGTAAAACAAAGCAAGTAAATAAAATAAAGGAGATTGATATGATGAGAATAGACCCGGGGGCCATAGGTTTCACTAGTGGCTTCTCTCAAGAGCATAAGTATTCTACGGTGGGTGAACAAATTACTGTTGAGCAATTGATAGAAAAGCGAATAATTATGAGATTATCTAGGTATGATCATGTGTATAGGCATCACATCCAAAACAAGTAGATCGAAACGATTCTGCATCTACTACTATTACTCCACTCATCGACCGCTATCCAGCATGCATCTAGAGTATTAAGTAAAACAGAGTAACGCTTTAAGCAAGATGACATGATGTAGAGGGATAAATTCATGCAATATGATAAAAACCCCATCTTGTTATCCTCGATGGCAACAATACAATACGTGCCTTGCAACTCTTTCTGTCACTGAGTAAGGACACCGCAAGATTGAACCCAAAGCTAAACACTTCTCCCATTGCAAGAACTACCAATCTAGTTGGCCAAACCAAATGGATAATTCGAAGAGACTTGCAAAGATAACTCAATCATACATAAAAGAATTCAGAGAAGAATCAAATATTGTTCATAGATAAGCTGGATCATAAACCCACAATTCATCGGTCTCAACAAACACACCGCAAAAAGAAGATTACATCGAATAGATCTCCAGAAGAGAGGGGGAGAACATTGTATTGAGATCCGAAAAGAGAGAAGAAGCCATCTAGCTAATAACTATGGACCCGAAGGTCTGAAGTAAACTACTCACACTTCATGGGAGAGGCTATGGTGTTGATGTAAAAGCCCTCCATGGTGGATGCCCTCTCCGGCGGAGCTCCGGAACAGGCCCCAAGATGGGATCTCGTGGATACAGAAGGTTGCGGCGGTGTAATTAGGTTTTTGGCTCCGTATCTGATCTGACGGGGGTACGTAGGTATATATAGGAGGAAGGA
>NC_057801.1:559117373-559120273 GCF_018294505.1 Triticum aestivum
GCTCAAAGAGCCCCTCAACAATCTCTTCATCATTTTCTTTCTCTAAAAAATTTCTGAAATTTTTAGTAACTAAAAATAAAAGTGAACCAAACTCAACAAGATTGATAGCAACTACTCCCACAAGTGCCTAGAGGCTATATCATGCATTAAACCTACTTTGGACCATTTAAATTTGACATGCAAGCTCAAGAACAGGGTCACCTCAGCAGCAAAAATTTGCAATAAATAAAGCACTAGAACAAAAACTAATTGGACCATTGGAGGAGGCACATACCGAAGAACAATCCCCCAAAACAGTTTTGTCAATGGAGCTTGAGCAAGGAGATCGAAAATGGTAGCAAGATGAGCTAGAACACGGGGTTGAGCTATGGGAAGATTTTTTTCTGGAGAAGACGAAGTGAGTGGGTGCTGGAATAAGTGGAGGGGGTCCACATGGGGCCCACAAGGCAGGGGGCGCGCCCTAGGGGGTGGGCGCGCCATGTGCCCTCGTGGCTAAATGATGGGCCCCCCGGTGTGTTCTCAGTACCAGAAATTCTTAAATATTCTAAAAAAATCATACTTCATTTTCAGGGCATTTGGAGAACTTTCATTTTTTGGGTGTTTTTTATTACATGGATAGTTCAGAAAACAGACATAATATACTATTTTTGCTTTATTTAATCTAAATAACAGAAAGTAAAAGGAGGGTATGAAGAGTTGTGCTTTCTAACTTCATCCATCTCATGCTCATCAAAAGGAATCCACTAACAAGGTTGATCAAGTCTTGTTAACAAACTTCTTCCGAATAACATGAAACCGGAGAATTTTTTAATAACACTAGGTTACCTCAACGGGGATATGCATGACCCAACAATAAGAATATCATATTTCTTCTTGATAGTAGGAAGAGGGAATTCAAAACCACCAATAGTAATCGTTGAAATTTTTCCAATAGAATTTATACTATGAGCTTGAGGTTGTTTCCTCGGAAAGTGTACCGTATGCTCATTACCATTAACATGAAAAGTGACATTGCCTTGTTGCAATCAATAACAGCCCGTGCAGTATTCAAAAAGGGTCTACCAAGGATCATTCACATACTATCGTCCTCAGGAATATCAAGAATAACAAAGTCCATTAAAATAGTAACGTTTGCAACCACAATAGGCACATCCTCACAAATACCAACAGGTATAGCAGTTGATTTATCGGCCATTTGCAAAGAGATTTCAGTAGGTGTAAACTTATTCAACTCGAGTCTACGATATAAAGAGAGAGGCATAACACTAACACCGGCTCCAAGATCACATAAAGCAGTTTTAACATAGTTTCTCTTAATGGAGCATGGTGTAGTTGGTACTCCTGGATCTCCAAGTTTCTTTGGTATTCCACCCTTAAAAGTATAATTAGCAAGCATGGTGGAAATTTCAGCTTCTGGTATCTTTCTTTTATTTGTAACAGTATCTCTCATGTACTTAGCATAAGGATACATTTTAAGCATACCAGTCAAACACATACGCAAAAAGATAGGTCTAATCATTTCAGCAAAGCGCTCAAAATCCTCATCATCCTTCTTCTTGGATGGCTTAGGAGGAAAAGGCATGGGTTTCTGGACCCATGGTTCTCTTTCTTTACTGTGCTTCCTAGCAACAAAGTCTCTCTTATCATAACATTGATTCCTTGATTGTGGGTTATCACCGTGCCGACGATCACCGTGCCGACGATCCACACCAACAACTTCACCGCCGTCATCACCAACTCTCTCCCCCTCTATGCAGCGGTGTAACACCTCTTCTCCCCGCTGTAATCTCTACTTGAACATGGTGCTCAACTATATATATTATTTTCCAATGATGTATGGCTATCCTATGATGTTTGAGTAAATCTGTTTTGTCCTATGGGTTGATTGATGATCGTGATTGGTTTGAGTTGCATGTTTGATTATTGGTGATGTCCTATTGTGCTCTCCGTGTTGCGCAAGCGTGAGGGAACCCCGCTGTAGGGTTTGAAATATGCTCATGGTTTGCTTATAATTTGTGTTGCGTGAGTGACTGAAACACAAACACGGATAAGTGGGTCATGGCGTATGGGAATAAAGAGGACTTGATACTTTAATGCTATGGTTGGGTTTTACCTTAATGATCTTTAGTAGTTACGGATGTTTTCTAGAGTTCCAATCATAAGTGCATATGATCCGAGAAGAGAAAGTATGTTAGCTTATGCCTCTCCCTCGTATAAAATTGCAATAATGATTATAGGTCTAGTTATCGATTGCCTAGGGACAAATAACTTTCTTGTGACAAAAAGCTCTCTACTAAAACTAACTTAGTTGTTTCTTTATGTAAACAGCCCCTACTTTTTATTTACGTGCTCTTTATTATCTTGCAAACCTATCCAACAACACCTACAAAGTACTTCTAGTTTCATACTTGTTCTAGGTAAAGCGAACGTTAAGCATGCGTAGAGTTGTATCAGTGGTTGATAGAACTTGAGGGAATATTTGTTCTACCTTTAGCTCCTCGTTGGGTTCGACACTCTTACTTATCGAAAGAGGCTACAACTGACCCCCTATACTTGTGGGTTATCAAGACCTTTTTCTGGCGCCGGTGCCAGGGAGCAATAACGTGGAGTCAATATTCTCGTGTGTGCTTGTTTTCTTTATCACTAAGTAGTTTTTATTTTCTATTCTAAGTTGTTTTCTATCTTTAGTTATGGGTAGGAAATGCAAAATACCAAAAAAATTACTTGTACCTACTAAACCAATGGTTGAAGAACCATGCAAAATCTATCATACTACTGAAGCTTTTTACTTGGATAATCTTCGATCCCTATGTGCTCGTGCTGAAACCCCAACTAGCTTAGTTGAGGGAAAATCTTTACATGAGCATGCTTGTTATGTGCAACACCGCTTATACCAAACA
>NC_057801.1:559121279-559125048 GCF_018294505.1 Triticum aestivum
TGTGTCCACCTTCTAATGATATTAACCCTCCAACTCATACATTGTTTAATGTCCCTTCGTTTTTACCGAAGGATGAATGCTATGATAATTGCTATGATCCTGTTGATTCATTTGTAATATCCCTTTTTGATGAACTTGATAAATGCTATGCTTGTGGCCAAGATGCCAATAATAGTTCCTTATGTTAAGAATAAAATTGTTGCTATTGCACCCACACATGATAGTCCTATTATCTTTTTGAATTCTCCAAACTACACTATATCGGAGAAGTTTGTTCTTATTAAGGATTATATTGATGGGCTGCCTTTTACCGTTGCACATGATAATTTTGATGAATGCAATATGCATGTGCTTGCTGCTCCTACTTTCAATTATTATGAGAGAGGAACTACATCTCCACCTCTCTATGTTTCCAACGCGATAAAATTGCAAGAAACTACTTATGCTATGTATTGACCTTTACTTGATCTGCATGAACTGTTCTTGTATGACATGCTGATGCATAGGAAGAGAGTTAGACTTCGTCATTGCATGATTTTTGTTGCTTTGTGCTCACTACTAAATAACAAATCATTGTTAATTAAAATTGGCTTTGATATACCTTGGGATTCGGGTGGATCCATTACTTGAGCACTATATGCCTAACTTAATGGCTTTAAAGAAAGCGCTGCCAGGGAGACAACTCGGAAGTTTTAGAGAGTCATTTATTTCTGTTGAGTGTTTTTATAAAGTTTAAAAACAAAAAATAAAGTGGGGAACCTAAAACTTTTTAAAAAGAAAGTGAAAGTGAGAGAGACGATCATTGTTGAAGTGGGGGAGCTCCTTAAACTTGTTCAGGCTCATGGAAACTTTGCAAATCTTGAATTACAGAAACTTTTCAACAAAAATAATTATCCCCTTGTATAAATTCATTGTATTATAAAAATAATGTGCCAAGATTTGCCTTTAGGATGATTAGATTGCTTGTTTGGTTTGTGCGGTGCAAAAACAGAAACTTTGGCTGTAGTGCATGATTTTACATTTTTACTGCAAAGTCAAACGCTTCTGAAACTTTTTGCATAGTACTTCTATACGCATTGTTTATTTTGTCCTAATTTTTCAGAATATTTGGAGTTACAAAAGTATGGTAGATGTTCAAATTGCTACAGACTGTCCTGTTTAAGACAGATCCTGTTTTTGATGCATTATTTTGCTCGTTTTGATGAAACTATCGATTTTATCGGTGGTATAAGCCATAGAGAAGTTATAATACAATAGCTTCAATGCAAAAATAGAATATGAATGAGTTTGCACCAATACTTAAAGTGGTGATTTGTTTTATTATGCTAATGGATCTCATGAAGGTTTTTGTTAAGTTTTGTGTGATTGAAGTTTTCAAGTTTTGGGTGAGATCACGACGGATGAAGGAATAAGGAGTGGCAAGAGTCCAAGCTTGGGGATGCCTGAGGCACCCAAAGGTAATATTCAAGGACTCCCAAGCAACTAAGCTTGGGGATGCCCCGGAAGGCATCCCCTCTTTCTTCTAACGATCATCGGTAATTTTACTTAGAGCTATATTTTTATTCATCACGTGATATGCGTAAATCTTGGAGCGTTGTGTGCTTTTTATCTTTCTTTTAGTAATGCACCATGCTGGTATGAGATAGTCCTTGGTTTATTTATAGAATGCTCTTTGCACTTCGCTTATATATTTTGAGTATGGCTTTATAGAATGCTTCATGTGCTTCACTTATATCATTTGTAGTTTGGATTGCGTGTTTCCCTACACATAGAAAACCGCCATTTGTAGAATGATCTTGTGCTTCACTTATAGTTGTTAGAGCATGGGCATATCTGTTGTAGAAAGAATTAAAATCTCTTGCTTCACTTATATCTATTTAGAGAGTTGACACGAATTGGTCATTCACATGGTTAGTCATAAAACCCTACATAAAAACTTGTAGATCACTGAATATGACATGTTTGATTCCTTGCAATAGTTTTGCGATACAAAGATGGTGATATTAGAGTCATGCTAGTGAGTAATTGTGGATTGGTAGAATACTTTTGTTAAGGTTTGTGATTCCCGTAGCATGCACGTATGGTGAACCGTTATGTAACAAAGTCGGAGCATGGTTTATTTTTTGATTGTCTTCCTTATGAGTGGCAGTCGGGGACAAGCGATGGTCTTTTCCTACCAATCTATCCCCTAGGAGCATGAGCGTAGTACTTTGCTTCAATAGCTAATAGATTCTTGCAATAAGTATGTGAGTTCTATATGACTAATGTTGAGTCCATGGATTATACGCACTCTCACCCTTCCACCATTGCCAGCCTCTCTAGTACCGCACAGCTTTCACCGGTGCAATAAACCCACTATATACCTTCCTCAAAACAGCCACCATACATACCTATTATTGCATTTCTATAGCCATTCCGAGATATATTGCCACGCAACTTCCGGGATGTGCAATGACTCAAGAGTGACATGTATGAAATAATTATGAAAGGTGGCTTTGCCACAAATACTATGTCAACTACATGATCATGCAAAGTAACATGACAATGATAGAACGTGTCATAATAAAATGGAACGGTGGAAAGTTGCATGGAAATATTTCTCAGAATGGCTATGGAAATGCCATAATAGGTAGGTATGGTGGCTGTTTTGAGGAAGGTATATCGTGGGTGTATGGTACCGACGAAAGTTGCGCGGTACTAGAGAGGCTAGCAAGGGTGGAAGGGTGAGGGTGCGTATAATCCATGGACTCAACATTAGTCATAAAGAACTCACAAACTTATTGCAAAAATTTATTAGCTATCAAAGCAAAGTACTACACGCATGCTCCTAGGGGAAGGGTTGGTAGGAGTTAACCATCGTGCGGTCCCGACCTCTACATAAAGGATGACAATCAATAAATAAATGATGCTCCGACTTCATCACATAACGGTTCACCATACGTGCATGCTATGGGAATCATAAACTTTAACACACGTATTTCTACCAATCCAGAATTACTCACTAGCATGACTCTAATATCACCATCTTTATATCTCAAAACAATCATAAGGAATCAAACTTCTCTTAGTATTCAATGCAACTTTATATGAAAGTTTTATTATATCCCTCTTGGATGCTTATCATATTAGGACTAAGTTTATAACCAAAGAAAATTACAACGCTTTTTAGAGAAACTCTCAAAATAATATAAGTGAAGCATGAGAGTTCAATAATTTCTTACAAAAAATAAGGCCACCGTCGTGCTCTAAAAAGATATAAGTGAAGCACTACACTACTGGAATCAATAGATTTGCCGTCTGCTCACTCTTTGCCGTCTGCTAGTGGACGACAAAGGTAGGCTTTGCTATCAACCACCAGAAAGCAGACGGCAAAGAGGCAGCGGACAGTAAAGGTAGGCTTTGCCATCAGCCAACTCTTTGCCGTCTGCTAGCGGACGGCAAAGCGGGGGTTTGGCCCAATGGCTGTCAAACCCTAACGGGACCCCTCTTTGCTGTACGCTAGCAGACGACAAAGGAGAGGCCGACGACAGAGCTTCAAAATTAACTTAACGGGGCTGTGCCCCCGCCGTCGCCTTCTCTCTGTCTCCTCTCCTCTTTCCTCCCTCTCCCATCCTGCGCCATTGCCGCTGCACCCTCCCCGCGCCTTCGCCGCCCCCTCCCCGCCCCGTCACCGCCCCCTCCCTGGCTTCCCACTCCCTCCTGAGCATCCCCGTTGCCGCCTCCCCACCGCAGCCGTGGGTCAGCCGCCCGTCGCCGCCCCCAGTAGCGC
>NC_057801.1:559125244-559126597 GCF_018294505.1 Triticum aestivum
CTTTTTTTTTTCTGTTTTTTAAGAATAAAGGTTAGTTTAGTTTGATTAATTTAGTTTAATTGATAAGTTGGTTAATGATTAAACTCTGGAGGGCAAGTCATCAATTTCTTGTTAATAATTAAGTTGAGATAGTGTTTCATGGTGCTTTTTTTAAACATATAATTGAAGAGGAAGGTATTCTATACCGATCAACTGAAGAGAAAACAGATTGCATAGTTAGTCCACCTCTAAAGGATGGAACACATTATATGCACAACTATACAAGCATGCGATCCAGTTCAATCAACCGTACCTGGCAGATGTGTTTCACGCTTTTTTGTACTCCACACCAGTATGCCTAGGTTAACCCATCCACCAAGAGCCTGTGTACTGAACTTTCAGACATTCTACATAAGACGCGCAAACAAAAAAGTTGTGTCATTAGAACATTGCCTTAGATGCCAAAGTAAACATACAAGAGCAGTTTTCTAGAATTTTACCATTTTGGTGGAATATCCATATAAATGATCATGCGCTACACCATGGATACGTTTTGTGCCTCAGTATATACAACCAATATATTGGTACGACACTAAACCACCTTGGTAAAATAAATCAGGAGTGAATCATGCTGGGACACTAAATCCAGCTATAACCAACTTCTTTCTCAGTGCCAGTTCTCCTAATTTGACTTCTCAAACTATCAATCACAACCCATCTATTCCTTGATCCATGTACACTGATGAGGTGGAGATAAGGCATTTTAGTACCAGGATTTATGGCAATTAACCGACTTGCTGCATGCTCTGCCAACTTATCATTGCCACTTAGGGATCAGTGGCCGGGCATGGAGCTGTTTCTTTCGCAAGCTCAGTTTAAAAAAAACAGGTCCATATCTATTTTTTTTAAAATAGAGAAAATACCAAGGTTTTGCAAATACCGCAGTATTAAAAGCATCATTTTTAGTGGCAGCCAAACACCCCACAGTAAATGAAATTATGGTAATATCAAATACTGTAGTATTCTCAAAATACTTAGAAATAACAAAGCAATCAAATGAGGCCTTAGTTTAGTTTAATTAGTTTAAGGAAAAAGGTTAGTTTAGTTTTTTTTCAGCTTTTAAGAATAAACAAGAAAGATGAAAAAAAAGAAGTAAAAGAAGAAGAGGAAGAAGAAGATGAAGAGGAAGAAGAAGAAGATGAAAAAAAAGAACAATAAGTAGAAGAAGAAGGAGAAGAAGAAGAAGAAGAAACAAGAAGATGAAAAAAAGTAGTAGAAGAAGATGAAACAAAGAAGTAGGAAAAGTAGAAAAAGAGGGTCGCCGATGGTCGAGGGTCGCCGAGGGGTCGAGGGTCGTGATGTCTGCTAGAACTA
>NC_057801.1:559126607-559132342 GCF_018294505.1 Triticum aestivum
AAAAAATAAATTGCAGCAAGGTATTTTTGTATTTTTGGTTCAATAAATATGAAAATAAATGCAAAGGAAAATAGATCGCAAAGACAAATATGATGAAAAGAGACCCGGGGGCCGTAGGTTTCACTAGTGGCTTCTCTCAAGAAAAATAACAAACGGTGGGAAAACAATTACTGTTGGGCAATTGATAGAACTTCAAATAATCATGACGATATCCAGGCAATGATCATTATATAGGCATCACGTCCAAGATTAGTAGACTGACTGATACGTATCCAACGTATCTATAATTTTTGATGTATTCATGCCATGTTTATAATATTTTTACATGATTTTTGTATGATTTGATTAGAACTAACCCGGACTGACGCTGTTTTCAGCAGAACTGGCGTGGTGTTGTTTTTGTGCAGAAATAAAAGTTCTCGGAATGGGCTGAAAATCAATGAAGATTTTTTTTAGAAAATATAAAAAATACTAGAATGAAAAGCTACCGGATAAGTGTCGCGTGGGCCCCGTGAGGGTGGAGGGCACGCCCCCTGCCTCGTGGACTCCCTATGGGCGCCCCAGACGTGAAACCAATGCCAACCCCTCCTATAAATCCCCAAACTTCTAGAACAAAACCTAATCGGGAGTTCCACCGCCGCAAGCCTGTGTAGCCACCAAAAACCAATCGGTACCCTGTTCTGGCAACCTGCCGGAGGGGGGATCCATCACCGATGGCCATCTTCATCATCCCGGCGCTCTCCATGACGAGGAGGGAGTAGTTCACCCTCGAGGCTGAGGGTATGTACAAGTAGCTATGTGTTTGATCTCTCTCTCTCTCTCTCTCGTGTTCTTCATATGGCACTATCTTGATGTACCGCGAGCTTTGCTATTATAGTTGGATCTTATGATGTTTCTCCCCCTCTACCTTCTTGTAATAGATTGAGTTTTCCATTTGAAGTTATGTTATCAGATTGAGTCTAAGGATTTGAGAACACTTGATGGATGTCTTGCATGGGATACCCATGGTGACAATGGGGTATTCTATTGATTCACTTGATGTATGTTTTGGTGATCAACTTGTGGGTTCCGTGACCTTGGTAATCTATGCATAGGGGTTGGCACATGTTTTCTTCTTGACTCTCCAGTAGAAACTTTGGGGCACTCTTTGAAGTTCTTTGTGTTGGTTTGAATAGATGAATCTAAGATTGTGTGATGCATATCGTATAATCAAACCCACGGATACTTGAGGTGACATTGGAGTATCTAGGTGACATTGGGGTTTTGGTTGATGCGTGTCTTAAGGTGTTATTTTACTACAAACTCTAGGGCTGTTTGTGACACTTATAGGAATAGCCCAATGGATTGATTGGAAAGAATAACTTTGAGGTGGTTTCGTACCGTACAATAAACTCTTCGTTTGTTCTCCGCTATTATTGACTTCGGAGTGACTCTTTGTTGCATGTTGAGGGATTGTTATATGATCCAATTATTTTATCCTTGTTGAGAGAACTTGCAGTAGTGAAAGTATGAACCCTAGGCCTTGTTTCGAAGCATTGCAATACCATTTTCGCTCACTTTTGTTACTTGCTACCTTGCTGTTTTTATATTTTCAGATTACAAAAACATATATCTACTATCCATATTGCACTTGTATCACCATCTCTTCTCCGAACTAGTGCACCTATACAATTTACCATTGTATTGGGTGTGTTGGGGACACAAGAGACTCTTTGTTATTTGGTTGCAGGGTTGTTTGAGAGAGACCATCTTCATCCTGCGCCTCCCACGGACTGATAAACCTTATGTCATCCACTTGAGGGAAATTTTCTACTGTCCTACAAACCTCTGCACTTGGAGGCCCAACAACGTCTACAAGAAGAAGGTTGCGTAGTAGACATCAAGCTCTTTTCTGGCGCCGTTGCCGGGGAGGTTAGTGCTTGAAGGTATATCTTTAGATCTTGCAATTGAATCTTTTAGTTTCTTGTTTTGTCACTAGTTTAGTCTCTAAAATAAAACTACAAAAAAATGGAATTGAGGTTGCCTCATATGCTTCATCTTTTTAATGTCTTTCATGAAAATAAAGATTCTGATAATTTTGCCAAAGTGTTAGAAGAAGAAGTCTATAAAATATTTGGCATAAAATCTTTGAATGATGAGCATGATTGCAATGTTGTTAGTATGAATTCCTTAAATATCCATGATGTTAATGATATGCAAAGCCACAAGCTTGGGGATGCTATGTTTGATGAAGATGATATTTTTTGTCCCCCAAGTTTTGATGAGAAAATTTATTATGATGAAAGCATGCCTCCTATCTATGATGATTATATTGATGAAAGTGGGTTTGGAAGAGTGTCAACTTTAGGAAGTAATGATCCCACTATTTTGGAGGGTGTTGAATCTTATTACGATAATTATGAAAGTGGATTTGGAGAGATCAAGACTTTATTTAGTGATGAATCCACTATTTTGGAAGAGGTTCCAATTGATTATGAGAACAAAGTTGCTAGATATGATGATTATTGTGATGACATGTATGCTATAAAGAATAATGATAACCATGAAACTTGTCATCTTGATTTTAATTTTCAATTGGATTATGCCTCACATGATAGTTATTTTGTTGAGTTTGCTCCCATTACTATTCATGAGAATAATATTGCTTATGTGGAGTGTGGTAAAATTTCTATGCTTGTAGATCATGAAAAGAATGATTTATGTGATGGTTATATTGTTTAATTCATTCATGATGCCACTGAAAATTATAATGAGGGAGGAATATATGCTTGTAGGACTTGCAATAATATCAACTTTCCTCTCTATGTGTTGAAAGTTTTGAAGTTATGCTTGTTTTGTCTTCCTATGCTAGTTGATTCTTGTTCCCATAAGTTGTTTGCTCACAAAATACCTATGAATAGGAAGTGGGTTAGACTTAAATGTGCTAGTCATATTCTTCATGACGCTCTCTTTATGTTTCAATTCTTATCTTTTATACGAGCATCATTGAAATCATCATGCCTAGATAGAAAGGCATTAAAGAAAACAGCTTGTTGGGAGACAACCCAATATTTACCCCTACTGTTTTTGTGTGTTCACATGATTATGATACTGTAGTAATCATGTTTTATAGCATTTGTTTCAATAAAGTGCCATGTAAGACCTTTGGGATAGTTCACGGTGATAGTTGTGTTGATCCTGCTGAAAATTAGAAACTTTTGCGCTTAGTAAATTAGTTTTGATAATTCACAAAAATGTGATTTTGATCTGATTCTGTTTGCTATGGATTGGTACACAAATTTCTCAGGTTTTCCTAATTTTGATGGATTTTTGAGCTTACAAAAGTATTCTATAGTTACAGATTACTACAGACTATTCTGTTTTGACAGATTCTATTTTCTATATTTTGTTTGCTTATTTTGATGAATCTATGAGTAGTATCGGAGGGCATGAACCATAGAGAAGTTGTAATACAGTAGATATTACACCAATATGAATTTAGAATGAGTTCACAACATTACCAAAAGTGGTGATTTATTTTCTTATACTAACGGAGCTTACAAGTTTTCTGTTGAGTTTTGTGTTGTGAAGTTTTCAAGTTTTGGGTAAAGATTTGATGGACTATGGAATAAGGAGTGGAAAGATCCTAAGCTTGGGGATTCCCAAGGCACCCCAAGGTAATATTCAAGGACAACCAAGAGCCTAAGCTTGGGGATGCCCCGGATGGCATCCTCTCTTTCGTCTTCGTTCATCGGTAACTTTACTTGGAGCTATATTTTTATTCATCACATGATATGTGTTTTGCTTGGAGCGTCATTTTATTTCATTAGGTTTTGCTTGCTGTTTTAATAAAAGTACATAAGACCTGAAATTCTTAAATGTTAGAGAGTCTTCACATAGTTACATAATTATTCGACTACTCATTAATCTTCACTTATATCTTTTGAGTAGTTTGTCATTTGCTCTAGTGCTTCATTTATATCTTTTTAGAGCATGGCGGTGGTTTTATTTTGAAGAAATTGTTGAACTCTCATGCTTCACTTATATTATTTTGAGAGTATTTTAGAACAGCATGGTAATTTGCTTGGATTATAAAACTAGTCCTAATATGATGGGCATCCAAGAGGGATATAATAAAAACTTTCATATAAAGTGCATTGAATACTAAGAGAAGTTTGATTCCTTATGATTGTTTTGAGATATGGGGATGGTGATATTAGAGTCATGCTATTGGAGTAATTTTGAATTTGAGAAATACTTGTGTTGAGGTTTGTGATTCCCGTAGCATGCACATATGGTGAACCATTATGTGATGAAGTCGGAGCATGCTTTATTTTTTTGATTGTCTTCCTTATGAGTTGCGGTCGAGGAGGAGCGATGGTCTTTTCCTACCAATCTATCCCCCTAGGAGCATGCGCGTAGTACTTCATTTCGATAACTAATAGATTTTTGCAATAAGTATGTGAGTTCTTTATGACTAATGTTGAGTCCATGGATTATACGCACTCTCATCCTTCCACCATTGCTAGCCTCTCTAGTACCACGCAACTTTCGCTGGTACCTTACACCCACCGTATACCTTCCTCAAAACTGCCACCATACCTACCTATTATGGCATTTCCATAGCCATTCCGAGATATATTTCCATGCAACTTTCTACCGTTCCGTTTATTATGACACGCTTCATCATTGTCATATTGCTTTGCATGATCATATAGGTGATATCGTATTTGTGGCAAATCCACCTTTCATAATTCTTTCATACATGTCACTCTTGATTCATTGCACATCCCGGTACACCGCCGGAGGCATTCACATATGGTCATATTTTGTTCTAAGTATTGACTTGTAATTCTTGAGTTGTAAGTAAATAAAAGTGTGATGATCAATATTATTAGAGCATTGTCCCAGTGAGGAAAAGATTATGGAAACTATGATTCCCCCACAAGTTGGTGTGAGACTCCGAACGAAAAAAGAGAGGCCAAAAAAGGGAGAAGGCCAAAAAAAAGAGAGAGAAAAAGAGAGAAGGGGCAATGCTACTATCCTTTTACCACACTTGTGCTTCAAAGTATCATCATGATCTTCATGATAGAGAGTATCCTATGTTGTCACTTTCATATACTAGTGGAAATTTTTCATTATAGAACTTGGCTTGTATATTCCAATGATGGGCTTCCTCAAAATGCCCTAGGTCTTCGTGAGCAAGAGAGTTGGATGCACACCCACTAAGTTTCTTTTTGAGCTTTCATACACTTATATCTCTAGTGCATCCATTGCATGGCAATCCCTACTCACTCACATTGATATCTATTGATGGGCATCTCCATAGCCCGTTGATATGCCTAGTTGATGTGAGAATATATTCTCCCTTTTTGTGTTCTCCACAACCACCATATTCTGTTCCACCTTATTGCTATATCCATGGATCACGCTCATGAATTGCGTGAAGATTGAAGAAGTTTGAGACCATCAAAAGTATGAAACAATTACTTGGCTTGTCATCGGGGTTGTGCATGATTTAAATATTTTGTGTGATGAAGATAGAGCATAGCCAGACTATATGATTTTGTAGGGATAGCTTGCTTTGGCCATGGTATTTTGAGAAGACATGATTGCTTTATTAGTATGCTTGAAGTATTATTGTTTTTATGTCAATATTAAACTTTTGTTTTGAAACTTATGGATCTGAATATTCTCGCCACAATAAATAAGATTACATTGATAAATATGTTAGGTAGCACTCCACATAAAAAATT
>NC_057801.1:559133057-559140211 GCF_018294505.1 Triticum aestivum
TTATGTTATCAGATTGAGTCTTTAAGGATTTGAGAACACTTGATGTATGTCTTGCATGGGATACCCGTGGTGACAATGGGGTATTCTATTGATTCACTTGATGTACGTTTTGGTGATCAACTTGCGGGTTCCGTGACCTTGGGAATCTATGCATAGGGGTTAGCACACGTTTTCGTCTTGACTCTCCGGTAGAAACATTGGGGCACTCTTTGAAGTTCTTTGTGTTGGTTTGAATAGATGAATCTGAGATTGTGTGATGCATATCGTATAATCAAACCCACGGATACTTGAGGAGACATTGGAGTATCTAGGTGACATTAGGGTTTTGGTTGATGTGTGTCTTAAGGTGTTATTTTACTACAAACTCTAGGGTTGTTTGTGACACTTATAGGAATAGCCCAATGGATTGATCGGAAAGAATAACTTTGAGGTGGTTTCATACCCTACAATAATGTATTCGTTTGTTCTCCACTATTAGTGTCTTCGGAGTGACTCTTTGTTGCATGTTGAGGGATTGTTATATGATCCAATTATGTTATTCTTGTTGAGAGAACTTGCACTAGTGAAAGTATGAACCCTAGGCCTTGTTTCGAAGCATTGCAATACCATTTTCGCTCACTTTTGTTACTTGCTACCTTGCTGTTTTTATATTTTCAGATTACAAAAACCTATATCTACTATCCATATTGCAATTGTATCTCCATCTCTTCGCCGAACTAGTGCACCTATACAATTTAACATTGTATTGGGTGTGTTGGGGACACAAGAGACTCTTTGTTATTTGGTTGCAGGGTTGTTTGGGAGAGACCATCTTCATCCTGCGCCTCCCATGGATTAATAAACCTTAGGTCATCCACTTGAGGGAAATTTGCTACTGTCCTACAAACCTCTGCACTTGGAGGCCCAACAACGTCTACAAGAAGAAGGTTGCGTAGTAGACATCACCGACTCCTGCGTGCATCTACTACTATTACTCCACACATCGACCGATATCCAACATGCATCTAGTGTATTAAGTTCATGGAGACAGAGTAATGCAATTAGAATGATGACATGATGTATACAAGAACTATCTATGTGGAGATAGACCCCATCACTTTATCCTTAGTAGCAATGATACATACGTGTCGGTTCCCCTCCTGTCACTGGGATCAAGCACTTTAAGATCAAACCCACTACATAGCACCTCTTCCCATTGCAAGATAAATAGATCAAGTTGGTCAAACAAAACCCAAATATCAAAGAAGAAATACGAGGCTATAAGCAATCATACATATAAGTGATCAAAGAAGACTCAAATAACTTTCATGGATAAAAACATAGATCTGATCATAAACTCAAAGTTCATCGGATCCCAGCAAACACACCGCAAAAAGGCTTACATCATATGAATCTCCAAGAGACCATTGTATTGATAATCAAGAGAGAGAGAGATATGAAGCCATCTAGCTACTAACTACGGACCCGCAGGTCTACAAAGAACTACTCACGCATCATCGGAGAGGTACCAATGGAAGTGGTGAACCGCTCCATGATGGTGTCTAGATTGGATCTGGTGGTTCTGGACTCTACGGTGACTGGAATTGATTTTCGTCGACTCTCCTAGGGTTTCTGGAATATTGGGGTATTTATAGAGCAAATAGGCAGTTCAAGGGGCACCCAAGATGGGCACAACCCACCATGGCGCGCCCTGGTGGGTGTTGCCCTCCTCGAGGAACCCCCAGGTGCAGCCTTGGCCGACTGGATGTCTTCTGGCCAAAAAAATCCTCAAAAAGTTTCACTATGTTTGGACTCCGTTTGGTATTGATTTCCTGCGATGTAAAAAACATGCATAAAACACCAACTGGCACTGGGCAGTATGTCAATAGGTTAGTACCAAAAAATGATATAAAATGACTATAAAATGATTGTAAAACATCCAAGAATGATAATATAACATCATGGAACAATCAAAAATTATACATACGTTGGAGACGTATCAGCATCCCCAAGCTTAATTCCTACTCGTCCTCGAGTAGGTAAATGATGAAAAACAGAATTTTTGATGTGGAATGTTGCCTAACATATTCACCACATTTCTTTTCTTTATAGCATGGACATATGTAGTTTTATACGATTCAAAGCAATAGGCTAGTTTTGACATGAAGACTTTAATACTCAAGCATACCAACAAGCAACCACGTCTTTCAAAATATCAACACTAAAGCAAGTTATCACTAGCCCATTATGGTCAATCGTTGATCCATTCATGAAACACACTCAAATATTAGCTACACCCAATGCTCAAATACGATCATAGTGCCCCTTAGTTGGTGCTTTATAAGAGAAGATGGAGACTCAAATTAAAAAATAAAAATTGCAGAAGTAAAATAAAGGCCCTTCATGGAGGGAAGTAGGGATTTGTAGAGGTGCCAGAGCTCAAAGCTTAAATTGAGAGATAAAAATATTTTTGAGAGGCATACTTTTCCCACCAACGAAAATGACTTAGAGATCCCAACACTTTCAATGCTAGATACATCATAGGCGGTTCCCAAACAGAAAATAAAGTTTATTCCTTTTTTCACCATTACTTTCACTTTCCATGGCTAGCCGAATCCACGGTTGCCCTCCATACCAACACTTTCCTAGGAATTTATTATTTGACAACATAAAGTAAAATCATTTTTCATTTCGGGACTAGGCATCTCTAATACCTTTGCCGTACTCTCGTGCAATGACAAGTGAATAAACACTCATCACGAGAATAACACATCTAGCATGGGAAATATTGGTCACCCTTCACCGCCTCGCGAGCCGTAGAGCACACAAAAGAGAAATTTATTTTGAAAATTAGAGATGGCACATGCAAATTTGCTTAGAATGGCACAGAAATACCTCATATAGGTAGGTATAGTGGACTCATAAGGCAAAACTGGTTTAAAGGGTTTTGGATGCACAAGTAGTGATCATACTTAGTGCAAAATGAAGGCTAGCAAAAAGATTGAGAAGCGACCAACCAAAAAGCGAAAAATCTCATACCTAAGCATTAAGCATAAAAAACACCGAATAATGCACCATAAGTAGGATATAAATTTCATAGCATAACTATTGACTTTCGTGCTTGCATATGGAATCACAAACCTTAACATCAATATTCTTACTAAAACACAATTACTCATCAACATGACTCACATATCATATCTTCATATCTCAAAACCATTACTAAGAATCAAGTTTATTTTGTCCAATGATCTTCATGAAAGTTTTTATTATATCCTCCTTGGATATCTATCACTTTAGGACTATTTTTATATGTTGCTTTTGATAAGCTCAAACAAATATAAGTGAAGAACATGAGCATAATTTTTTTCTTTCTCTCAAAATAATCTAAGTGAAGCAAGAGAGAATTTCTTAAAACTTTATTAACTCCAAAATAAATCTAAGTGAAGCATGAGAGCATTTCTTCAAAAATAACAAAGCACACCGTGCTAAAAAAGATATAAGTGAAGCACTAGAGCAAATCCATGGCTCTAAAAATTTAAGTGAAGCATAGGAGCAAGCATAGCATAATTTTTGGCTCTCTCGAAAAGGTGTGTCCAGCAAGGATTCAACACTAAAACACAAAGCAAAACAAGCAAAGACTCATATCATACAAGACGCTCCAAGCAAAACTCATAATATGTGACGAATAAAAATATAGTTTCAAGTAAAATACCGATGGTTGTTAGAAGAAAGCGGGGATGCCACTCGGGGGCATCCCCAAGCTTAGTTGCTTGCTACTTCTTTGAATATTATCTTGGGGTGTCTCGGGCATCCCCAAGCTTAGCCTTTTGCTAATCCTTATTCCTTCATCCATCGTAAGATCACCCAAAACTTGAAAACTTCAATCACACAAAACTCCAACAAAACCTTCATGAGATCTGTTAGTATAAGAAAACAAACCACTACTATAAGTACTGTAGCAAACCTATTCTTATTTTGTTTTTGCATTATATCTACTATATTCCAACTTTTCTATGGCAAAAACTCATCAAAGAAAACCATAGAATCATCAAAACAAGCACACAACGCAAAGAAAACAGAATCTGTTAAAAGCAGAACAGTCTGTAGCAATCTGAATGTTTTCAATACTTCTGTAACTTCAAAAATCTTTAGAAATTAGGAAACCCTGGGTAATTTGTATATTAATCTTCTGCAAAAAGAATCAACTCAAAATAACGTTTCTTTGATTTATTAAAACTATTTTCGTGAGTGCATAATTTTCTGTTTTTCAGCAAGATCAAATCAACTTTTACCCAAATCAACTCAAAGGCCTTGCTTGGCACAAACACTAATAAAAAAAACACAATGATAGCAGTATCATAATTGTTCTAACACACAAGAACAGAAAACAAAAAGCAAAAATGAATTTTATTCATTGGGTTGCCTCCCAACAAGCGCTATCATTTTACGCCCCTAGCTAGGCGTAACGCGCAGGATCTAAGTGTTGCCGTCCATTATCTTGGCCACTTTAGTAAGGGTCTTTTCAAATCCAGGAGGTTCTTTCCACTTCCCTAAATTCTCAGAAAATAAACCATCTTGAGATCTAAAATATACAACCGTTTATTGCAAAGGGAAATCAAAGTGTTCATACGATTGATACTACCATTGAGATGCTTGAGAGGTTCACTATACTTTTACAATTCAACCATATGTTTATGCAAATCATTGAGTTTGTCCAAAATTTGGGCTCCCTTTGGGGTGAAAGAGGATCCTTTCTTTCGTGGTGGAACCCCCAAAATTCCTTCTAAAATTTCAGAGGCAACATTAACATCAAGCTCAATAAAATTCCCTTTCGCGGCAAAATCCAAGAGTTGTCTATGATGCAAAGCCAATCCTACGTAAAAAATTGTAAGCAATATTTTTGCATCTCCCTTTAGATTGCAGACACGGTAAGACTCCATAAGCCTATACCAAGCATCTTTCAAATTTTCTCCTTGTCTTTGTATGAACTATAGAACTTAAAAATCTGGTAACAAAGGAGAAGCCATAGTGAAACAAGAACACGAATAGATCTGATGATAAAACGGCGAACGAAAAAGAGGGCGAATAAAACGGCAAATTTTTGTGAAGTAGGGGAGAGGAAAACGAGAGGCAAATGGCAGATAATGTATTGCGAGGAGATGAGATTTGTGATTAGGAACCTACTTGATGTTGAAGATCCTCCACGGCAATGGCGCCAGAAATTCCTTTTGATGTCTGCTAGAAGCCTAGAATTATGTCAGTATTTCCCCAAACAGAAAGGGATGATGCAGTATAGCGACTATAGGTATTTCCCTCATTTATGAGACCAAGGTTATCGAACCAATAGGAGAACCTCCTCACACCATGTAAACAGGATCTGCACACAAATAAAAAATACTCGCAACCCGACGTGTTAAAGGGGTTGTCAATCCCTTTCGGGTACGACGCCTTAAGATAGGAAAATAACGTGAGGTAAAAGTGGTAGATAGGATAAATAGATCACGGAATAAATAAATTGCAGCAAGGTATTTTTGTACTTTTGGTTTAATAGATCTGAAAATAAATTCAAAGGATAATAGATCGCAAAGGCAAATATGATGAAAAGAGACCCGGGGGCCGTAGGTTTCACTAGTGGCTTCTCTCGAGAAAAATAACAAACGGTGGGAAAAAAATACTGTTGGGCAATTGATAGAACTTCAAATAATCATGACGATATCCAGGCAATGATCATTATCTAGGCATGACGTACAAGATTAGTAGACCGACTCCTGCCGGCATCTACTACTATTACTCCACACATCGACCGCTATCCAGCATGCATCTAGTGTATTAAGTTCATGGAGAAACGGAGTAATGCAATAAGAATGATGACATGATGTAGACAAGATCTATCTATGTAGAGATAGACCCCATCATTTTATCCTTAGTAGCAACGATACATACGTGTCGGTTCCCCTTCTATCACTAGGATCAAGCACCGTAAGATCGAACCCACTACAAAGCACCTCTTCCCATTGCAAGATAAATAAATCAAGTTGGCCAAACAAAACCCAAATATCGGAGAAGAAATATGAGGCTATAAGCAATCATGCATATAAGAGATCAAAGAAGACTCAAATAAATTTCATGGATAAAAACATAGATCTGATCATAAACTCAAAGTTCATCGGATCCCAACAAACACACCGCAAAAGGCTTACATCATATGGATCTCCAAGAGACCATTGCATTGAAAATCAAGAGAGAGAGAGAGAGAGGAAGCCATCTAGCTGCTAACTACGGGCCCGTAGGTCTACAAAGAACTACTCACGCATCATCGGAGAGGCACCAATGGAAGTGGTGAACCCCTCCGTGATGGTGTCTAGATTGGATCTGGTGGTTCTGGACTCTACGGCGGCTAGAATTGATTTTCGTCGACTCTCCTAGGGTTTCTGAAATATTGGGGTATTTATAAAGCAAGGAGGCGGTTCAGGAGGCACCCGAGGTGGGCTTAACCCACCAGGGCACGTTTGGGCCTCCTGGCATGCCCTGGTGGGTGTTGCCCTCCTCGAGGTACCCCCTAGGTGCAACCTTGGCCCACTGGATGTCTCCTGGCCCAAAAAAAAAATCCTCAAACCATTTCGCTGTGTTTGGACTCTGTTTGGTATTGATTTCCCGCGCTGTAAAAAACATGCAGAAAACAACAACTGGCACTGGGCACTATGTCAATAGGTTAGTACCAAAAAATGATATAAAATGATTGTAAAACATCCAAGAATGATAATATAATAGCATGGAACAATAAAAAATTATAGATACGTTGGAGACGTATCGGGTCACCAAGTGCTCGAGGGGTTGAGGATCGAGGGGAAAAGGATCTAGGGTCTAGGGGTCGAGGATCAAGGTGTCGAGGGCTCGAGGGTCAAGGGGAAAAGGGGTCGAGGGGTCGAGGATCAAAGGGGAAATGAGTCCAGGGTCTAGGGGTCGAGGATCGAGGTGTCGAGGGGTCGAGGGTCAAGGGTCGTTGAGAGGTCTAGGGGTCGAGGATTTGCCATCCAGACCACAATACCGCGACCCCCTAACCCCGATACCCCGACCCCGCCTCGACACCCTGGCACCGTGATCCCGACATAGCACTCGACCCCGACACGGCACCCCCAACCCCGACACATCACCCAGACACGACACCCCCG
>NC_057801.1:559142026-559146504 GCF_018294505.1 Triticum aestivum
AGGCGGACACGGCTATTGTTCTCAAAGCCGAGTGCAAGCGCCTACTTCAGAACTTACGGCACGAGGCTCGGGTGCAGGCTGTTTGAGACTACTACGCCTTGACTAACATTAAGAGGGCCAAGAAGAAGTGCCACGCCAAGTATCTAAGTAAGTAGAATTACATGAAGGTAATTACCTATTCTTAAGCACCTACTTCAAAACTTACGGCACGAGGCTCGGGTGCAGACTGAAGTTTCTCTTTGTCTAACTTAGGTGCCCCTGAGATGGTGTGCAGATAGGATGGACTGCTGGGAGGCGTTGGTGGATGAGTGGTGCTATCCCCATTGGCTAGCCGTCCACAACAAGGTCAGGGATAAGTGTGCCCAAATGCAAGGTGTGCCACACCATCAAGGGAGCTCCAACCTGTTTGAGTACGGGGATCACTGGGTATGTGGTTTGAGCCCTTAACGATTCATGCAATTTCATTCTTCATGCTAGCTTGAGCCCTTAACTAATATTTTGTTCCTCTCTTTTAGGCGCGACACAAGAAGAAGGATGTGCCACCGTTGTACGACCTCTATGCCATGGCCCATAGTGCCCTGTACAAGAAGGCCAAGGCATTCTCTGAGGATGACCTCGATCATCCAGAGAGCTTCACCAACATCTCCTCCCACAATAAGCTCGTGAGGTACAGAGACTTTGGGAAGGCTTTGAAAGGGGAAGACTTCAACCCGAGCTAGAGTCCTTTTGATCCAGAGCTCGTGATGCTATCTGGTGACGGGAGGAAACATGGCTCGGTAGCCATTGGGGATGGACTGATTCTCCCAGAGATCAAGAAGCGCTAGATGAGGTCTCTTCCTGAGATAAGGCCTCGTCCACGGCCAATGGGCGCACCATTGAGGCTAGGGCCCAGGAGCTTCTGGCGGAGGCAAACAGGCAGGCGGCGCAGAGGGAGAGGGAGTTGGAGGAGAGGACGTCTAGTCTGTTGGAGGCGGAGAGGAACCGGAACGACGCATCTCACCGGGCCCTATACAAGCTCCTCGTGGTAAGTTTCTACTGAATATTAGCCAAATCATGCACGTAATGTTCGTTTCATTACTAACTAATATGACTGACCCATGAAAACAAAATGTGCAGTCCGTGTGCAAGAAAAATGGTCAGACCCCTCCTCCGATGCCCCAGATTGGTATAGCGGACAAAGTGAGTTTCATTTGAATGGTCATTAGTTACTAGTATTCACATTTCAGTTGCATATCATGCTAACTAGACATTGCAAATGATCTTTGGTGCAACATGCCTCCCGACAAGCATTGATCGATCCTTCTCCATCTCACACTAGCGCAAACCCGACCGGTCCTTCTCCATCTGGCACTGGCGCAAACCCGACCGGTTCTTCACCTCCGTGATGATGGTAAGTTTTCCCAAGTGTTTTGCTTAACAAATGCATACTTAGCTTAAGAAATGACCTACTTAACTCCAAAATGACCTGTACTTAGCTTATTTTCCTCGAAAATGACATAATAACCTTACTTAGCTCCAAAATGACATATTTTACCTAGGATAGCTATAAAATGACCTGTACTTAGCATTTTGTCCTCCAAAATGACTTGATATGCTTAGTTAGCTAAAAATGGCATAACTACCTAGGATAGCTCAATAATGATCTATACTTAGCTTAGCTAGTTCATTTATGACATAATTAGGTCACTTGGGTAAAAAAATGGCATAATAACCTAGGTTTTGCTCCAAAATGACATATACTTAGCTTATTTTCCTCGAAAATGACATAATAACCTTACTTAGTTCCAAACTGACATACTTTACCTAGGATATCTATAAAATGACCTATACTTTGCATTTTTTCCTCCAAAATGACAAAATATGCTTAGTAAGCTCAAAAATGGCATAACTACCTAGATTAGCTCAAAAATGACCTATACTTAGCTTCTTCAGTTCATTTATGACATACTTAGCATACTTAGGTAAAAATGGCATGATAACCTTGGTTTAGCTCTAAAATGACATAGACTTAGCTTATTTCCCTCCAAAATTACAAAGTAACCTTACTAAGCTCCAAAATGACCTATTTACCTAGCTTAGCTCTAAAATGACCTACACTTAGCATTTTTACCTAGCTTAGCTAAGAAATGGCATTTTACCTACCTTAGTTAGAAGAAGAAGAAGATAAAGAAGAGGAGAGGAGAAAAAGAAAGAGAAGAAAAATTCTTCTTCTTCTTCTTCTTCTTCTTCTTCTTCTTCTTTTTCTTCTTCTTATTTTTTTCTTCTTCTTCTAGCTAGTTTTCTTCTTCTTCTTCTAACTTTCTTCTTTCCCAATTTGCAGATTTGCTTTAGATGAGGAGCTTGCGTTCATGGAGTCTACTCTTCTCCTTGTGCTTTTTTTATTTTGTACGGTGAACTTTGTTGGAGGAAACTTGTTGTTGGATATGTGTTGGAGACTTATTGTTGGATATGTTGTTGGAAACTTGTTGTTGGATATGTGTTGGTATGCTTGTGTATATATATCTTCAAATGTGTATATATATATATGTGAAATTCTGTGAAATTGAATGAATTTAAGAAAAAAAAGAGAAAAAACAGGGGCTATACAAGCTCTTTGCCGTCTGCTGGCAGATGATAACCCACAAGTATAGGGGATCACAACCGTTTTCGAGGGTAGAGTATTCAACCCAAATTTATTGATTCGACACAAGGGGAGCCAAAGAATATTGTCAAGTATTAGCAGCTGAGTTGTCAATTCAACCACACCTGAAAGACTTAATATCTGCAGCAAAGTAGTATGGAAATAACGCTGACGGTGGTAAAAGTAGTAGTAGTAGTTTTGTAGTAATCGTAACAGTGGCAACGGAGAAGTAGCTAAGCAAAGAACAATATGAAAAGCTCGTAGGCAATGGATCAGTGATGGATAATTATGTCGGATGCGATTCCTCATGCAACAGTTATAACATAGGGTGACACAGAACTAGCTCCAGTTCATCAATGTAATGTAGGCATGTATTCCAAATATAGTCATACATGCTTATGGAAAATGAACTTGCACATCTTTTGTCCTACCCTCCGGTGGCAGCGGGGTCCTATTGGAAACTAAGGGATATTAAGGCCTCCTTTTAATAGAGTACCGGACCAAAGCATTAACACTTAGTGAATACATGAACTCCTCAAACTACGGTCATCACAGGGAGTGGTACCGATTGTTGTCGCTTCGGGGTTGCCGGATCATAACACATAGTAGGTGATTATTGACTTGCAATATAGGATAAAGAACTCACATATATTCATGAAAACATAATAGGTTCAGATCTGAAATCATGGCACTTGGGCCCTAGTGACAAGCATTAAGTATAGCAAAGTCATAGCAACATCAATCTTAGAACATAATGGATACTTGGGATCAAACCCTAACAAAACTAACTCGATTACATGGTAAATCTCATCCAACCCATCACCGTCCAGCAAGCCTACGATGGGATTACTCACACACAGCGGTGATCATCTTGAAATTGGTGATGGAGGATGGTTGATGATGACGATGGCGACGGATTCCCCTCTCCGGAGCCCCGAACGGACTCCAGATCAGTCCTCTAGAGGAAGATTAGGCCTTGGCGGCGGCTCCATATCGTAAAATGCGATGAATCCTTCTCTTTGATTTTTTTCTCCCCAAAAGTGAATATATGGAGTTGGGGTTGAGGTCGGTGGAATCCCAGGGGGCCCATGAGGCGGGGGGCGCGCCCTGCACCTTCGTGGATAGGGTGTGGGTCCCTTGACGTTGATTCTTTCGCCAATATTCTTTACTAATTCCAAAATGTGTCTCCATGGATTTTCACGTCATTCCAAGAACTTCTATTTCTGCACAAAAATAACACCACAGCAATTCTGCTGAAAATAGCGTCAGTCCGGGTGCTCTCCAACTGGTGCTTTCCAACTGGTGCATGACAGCGGTGCTCTCCAACTGGTGCTTTTTAATGACAGGATGATGACTCAACATAAAAGTAAATAGATAGACCCTTCTCAAAGGGAAGCAGGGATTTGCAGAGGTGCCAGAGCTCGAGTTTTGAAACAGAGAAGAATAATATTTTGAGCGGCATAATTTCATTGTCAACATAACAACTAAGAGATCCCGATATCTTCTGTGCTACATACATTATAGGCGGTTCCCAAATAGAATGGTAAAGTTTATACTCTCCTACTACCAACAAACATCAATCCATGGCTTGTCTGAAACAACGGGTGCCGTCCAATTAACAACAATCCTGGGGGAGTTTCGTTTGCAATTATTTTGATTTGATTTAAGCATGGGACTGGGCATCCCGGTTACCGGCCATTTTCTCGTGAATGATGAGTGGAGTCCACTCATCGTGAGAATAACCCACCTAGCATGGAAGATATAGACAACCCTAGTTGATACATGAGCTATTTGAGCATGCAAAACAAATTTCATTTAAAGGTTTAGAGTTTGGCACATACAAATTTACTTGGAACGG
>NC_057801.1:559146654-559162691 GCF_018294505.1 Triticum aestivum
CCCTATCATACCACATCACAACCATTTTAATAGCATGTTGGCATGCAAGACAAACCATTATAAACTCCTAGCTAATTAAGCATGGCATGAGCAACTATAATCTCTAATTGTCATTGCAAACATGTTTCATTCATAATAGGCTGAATCAGGAACGATGAACTAATCATATTTACAAAAACAAGATAGGTCGAGTTCATACCAGCTTCTCTTATCTCAATAATTTCATCATATATCGTCATTATTGCCTTTCACTTGCACGACCGAACAGTGTGAAAAATAATAATAGTGCACGTGCATTGGACTAAGCTGGAATCTGCAAGCATTTAATACAAAGGAGAAGACAAGGTAATATAGGCTCTTGGTTAGATCAACAATAATGCATATAAGAGCCACTCAACATTTTCATCGTGGTCTTCTCCTCTCGACCCCCAAAGAAAATAAAAGAAAATCAAAGAAAACTATTTACACGGGAAAGCTCCCAACAAGCAAAAGAAGAATGTGAAATCTTTTTGGGTTTTCTTTTAATATTACTACTACATGCATGGGAATTAAACTAGCTAAAGGCTACAACTATTTTTTTGGTTTTCTTAAGGTTTTTCAAACACACAAGAAGAAAGCAAGAAAAGAAAATAAACCAGCATGGATAGTACACTGAAAAAGTATGAGCACCGACAACTAGAATGAGTGTGTGAACATGAATGTAATGTCGGTGAGAAATACGTACTCCCCCAAGCTTAGGCTTTTCGCCTAAGTTGGTCTATGGCCACTGCTCGAAGCTACTCTCTCTGGTGTACTGAGGAGGGTCCTCAGGGTGCCACTGGTTAGCGATCTCCTTCGGATCCCACTGATAAACAGACTGTCGATATGGGTCAAGTGGTGGCTCAGGCTCAGGCTCTGGGACTTGTGTCAGCCTCCAGTATGCATAAATAGCCTCGGGCAAAATGAGGTATGCTACCTCTTGAGCACTGCGTTGGATTTCCCCGAAGAGGAGAGGATGATGCAGTAAAGTAGCGTAAGTATTTCCGTCAGTTTTTGAGAACCAAGGTATCAATCCAGTAGGAGATCACGCACAAGTCCCTCGTACCTACACAAAACGATAACAACTCGCAACCAACGCTTAGGGGTTCTCAATCCCTTCACGGTCACTTACGAGAGTGAGGTCTCATAAAGATAATATTTTTGGTATTTTTGATAGATAGATGCAAAGTAAAAAGTAAAAGCCAAAGTAAAACAAAGCAAGTAAATAAAATAAAGGAGATTGATATGATGAGAATAGACTCGGGGGCCATAGGTTTCACTAGTGGCTTCTCTCAAGAGCATAAGTATTCTACGGTGGGTGAACAAATTATTGTTGAGCAATTGATAGAAAAGCGAATAATTATGAGATTATCTAGGTATGATCATGTGTATAGGCATCACGTCCAAAACAAGTAGATCGAAACGATTCTGCATCTACTACTATTACTCCACTCATCGACCGCTATCCAGCATGCATCTAGAGTATTAAGTAAAACAGAGTAACTCTTTAAGCAAGATGACATGATGTAGAGGGATAAATTCATGCAATATGATAAAAACCCCATCTTGTTATCCTCGATGGCACCAATACAATACGTGCCTTGCAACTCTTTCTGTCACTGAGTAAGGACACCGCAAGATTGAACCCAAAGCTAAACACTTCTCCCATTGCAAGAACTACCAATCTAGTTGGCCAAACCAAACGGATAATTCGAAGAGACTTGCAAAGATAACTCAATCATACATAAAAGAATTCAGAGAAGAATCAAATATTGTTCATAGATAAGCTGGATCATAAACCCACAATTCATCGATCTCAACAAACACACCGCAAAAAGAAGATTACATCGAATAGATCTCCACAAGAGAGGGGGAGAACATTGTATTGAGATCCAAAAAGAGAGAAGAAGCCATCTAGCTAATAACTATGGACCCGAAGGTCTGAAGTAAACTACTCACACTTCATCGGAGAGGCTATGGTGTTGATGTAGAAGCCCTCCATGGTGGATGCCCTCTCCGGCGGAGCTCCGGAACAGGCCCCAAGATGGGATCTTGCGGATACAGAAGGTTGTGGCGGTGGAATTAGGTTGTTGGCTCCGTATCTGATCTGTCGGGGGTACACAGGTATATATAGGAGGAAGGAGTACGTCGGTGGAGCACCAGGGGGCCCACGAGGCAGGGGGGTGCGCCCAGGGGGGCCCTCCACCCTCATGACCGCCTCTGGCACTTCTTGGAGTAGGGTCCAAGTCTCCTGGATCACGTTCGGTTGGAAAATCACGTTCCCGAAGGTTTTATTCCGTTTGGACTCTGTTTGATATTCTGTTTCTTCAGAATACTGAAATAGGCAAAAAAACAGCAATTCTGGGCGGGGCCTCCGGTTAATAGGTTAGTCCCAAAAATAATATGAAAGTGGAAAATAAAGCCCAATATAGTCCAAAACAGTAGACAAAGTAGCATGGAGTAATCAAAAATTATAGATACGTTGGAGACGTATCAAGCATCCCCAAGCTTAATTCCTGCTCGTCCTCGAGTAGGTAAATGATAAAAAAGAATTTTTGATGCGGAGTGATACTTTGGCATAATTTCAATGTAAATCTTCTTAATTGTGATATGAATATTCAGATCCGAAAGATTCAAGACAAAGGTTCATATTGACATAAAAATAATAATACTTCAAGCATACTAATCAAAGGAATCATGTTTTCTCAAAATAGCATGGTTAAAGAAAGTTATCCCTACAAAATCATATAGTCTGGCTATGCTCTATCTTCATCACACAAAGTATTTAATCATGCACAACCCCTATGACGAGCCAAGCAATTGTTTCATACTTTAGAAATCTCAAACTTTTTCAACTTTCACGCAATACATGAGCGTGAGCCATGGACATAGCACTATAGGTGGAATAGAATGGTGGTTGTGGAGAAGACAAAAAGGAGAAGATAGTCTCACATCAACTAGGCGTATCAACGGGCTATGGAGATGCCCATCAATAGATATCAATGTGAGTGAGTAGGGATTGTCATGCAACGGATGCACTAGAGCCATAAGTATATGAAAGCTCAACAAAAGAAACTAAGTGGGTGTGCATCCAACTTGCTTGCTCACGAAGACCTAGGGCACTTTTGAGGAAGCCCATCATTGGAATATACAAGCCAAGTTCTATAATGAAAAATTCCCACTAGTATATGAAGGTGAAAACATATGAGACTCTCTATCATGAAGATCATGGTGCTTATTTTGAAGCACAAGTGTGGAAAAAGGATAGTAGCATTGTCCCTTCTCTCTTTTTCTCTCATTTTTTTCTTTTTATTTTGGTGGGCTTCTTTGGCCTCTTTTTTTATTTGGGCTTCTTTGGCCTCTTTTGTTTTTCATAAAGTCCGGAGTCTCATCCCGACTTATGGGCGAATCATAGTCTCCATCATCCTTTCCTCACTGGGACAATGCTCTAATAATGATGATCATCACACTTTTATTTTTCTTACAACTCAACAATTACAACTCGATACTTAGAACAAGATATGACTCTATATGAATGCCTCCGGCGGTGTACCGGGATATGCAATGAATCAAGAGTGACATGTATGAAAGAATTATGACCGGTGGCTTTGCCACAAATACAATGTCAACTACATGTTCATGCAAAAAGCAATATGACAAAAGTAATGTGTGTCATATGAACGGAATGGCGGAAAGTTGCATGGCAATATATCTCGGAATGGCTATGGAGATGGCATGATAGGTAGGTATGGTGGCTGTTTTGAGGAAGGTATGTGGTGGGTGTATGATATCGGCGAAAAGTGCGCGGTATTAGAGAGGCTAGCAATGGTGGAAAGGTGAGAGTGCGTATAATCCATGGACTCAACATTAATCAAAAGAACTCATGCACTTATTGCAAAAATTTAGAAGTCATCAAAAACCAAAGCATTAAACGCATACTCCTAGGGGGATAGATTGGTAGGAAAAGACCATCGCTCGTCCCCGACTGCCACTCATAAGGAAGACGATCAATAAATAAAATTGTGCTCCGACTTCATCACAAGCGGTTCACCATACGTGCATGCTACAGGAATCACAAACTTCAACGCAAGCATTCTTTAAATTCATGATCACCCCAACTAGCATTGCTTTAATATTATCACCTCCATATCTCAAAACAATTATCAAGCATCAAACTTATCTTAGTATTCAACGCACTCAAAAGAAAGTTTCACAAATCTTGAACACCAAGTATATTAACATTAAGCAAATTACCGTGCTATTAACAACTCTCAAAATAATCTAAGTGAAGCATGAGCGATCAATAGTTTCTTTAAAACAAATCCACCACCGTGCTCTAAAAGATCTAAGTGAAGCACTAGAGCAAAAATTATTACGCTCAAAAGATATAAGTGAAGCACTATGAGCAAAACTATCAAGCTCAAAAGATATAAGTGAAGCATATAGAGCATTCTAGCAAATTCGAATTCATGTATGGCTCTCTCAAAAGGTGTGTACTGCAAGGATTATTGTGGAAAACTAACAAGCAAAGACACAAATAATAAAGACGCTCCAAGCAAAACACATATCATGTAGTGAATAAAAATATAGCTCCAAGTAAATTACCGATGGAAGTAGACGAAAGAGGGGATGCCTTCCGGGGCATCCCCAAGCTTTGACTTTTTGGTGTCCTTGGATTATCTTGGGGGTGCCATGGGCATCCCCAAGCTTAGGATCTTGCCTCTCTTTGTTCCATAATCCATCAAAAGAATTCACCCAAAACTTGAAAACTTCACAACGCAAAACTCAATAAAAATCTCGTGAGCTCCGTTAGTGAAAGAAAACAAAAGACTACTTCAAGTTACTGTAATGAGCTCATTCTTTATTTATATTGGTGTTACACCTACTGTATTCCAACTTCCTTATGGTTTATAAACTAATTTATTAGCCATAGATGCATTCAAATAAGCAAACAACACACGAAAAACAGAATCTGTCAAAAACAGAACAGTCTGTAGCAATCTGTCACTAACGCAAACTTCTGGAACTCTAAAAATTCTACCAAAAATAGGAAGTACTGGACAATTTGTTTATTGATCATCATCAAAAGAATCAATGCAAAATCACGTTCTTGTGATTTATTGAATTTTTTCTCGTGAGTGCAAAGTTTCTGTTTTTCAGCAGAATCAAATCAATTATCATCATAGCTTATCCTATAGGTTCTACTTGGCACAAACACTAACTAAAACAAAAAACCACATATAAACAGAAAGTAGAAACAAAATTTAACACTAAACAGGAACAAAAACAAAGAACAAAAAATAAAATTGGGTTGCCTCCCAACAAGTGCTATCGTTTAACGCCCCTAGCTAGGCATAGATATTTCAATGATTCTCACAAGAAAGACAAGAATTGAAGCACAAAGAGAGCATCATAAAACACGTGATAAACACATCTAAGTTTAACATACTCCCTATGCATAGGCATCTTATAGGCAAACAAATTATCAAGGCAAGCAAAAACTAGCATATGCAAGGAGGCGGAAAGAAATAATAGCAATCTCAACATAACGAGAGGTAATTTATTATCATGAAAATTTCTACGACCATATTTTCCTCTCTCATAATAATTACATGTGGGATCATAAGCAAATTCAACAAAATAGCTATCACATAAAATATTTTCAACACGATCCACATGCATGCAAAGTTGACACTCTTCCGAAATAGTGGGATTAACATTAACTAAAGTCATGACCTCTCCAAACCCACTTTTATCAAAAATTTCATAAGATTGAATATTCTCCAAATATGTGGGATCTAGAGTTGACACTCTTCCAAACCCACTTTCAATATTATTTCAAACAATATTATCAATCTCATATACATCATGGGGATGAAATAAATTTTCAAGATCATAAGAAGAATCACCCCAATCATGATCATTGCAACAAGTAGTAAGGATAGCAAAACTAGCATCCCCAAGCTTAGGGTTTTGCATATTATTAGCACAATTGACATCAAGAGAATTTATAGTAAAATCATTGCAATCATGCTTTTTATTCAAAGATCTATCGTGAATTGCTTCATAAAGTACTTCATCACAATTTTTAGATTCACGAATTTCAAGCAAAACCTCATAAAGATAATCTAGTGCACTCAACTCACTAGCAATAGGTTCAACATAAATGGATCTCTTAAAGAGATTAGCAAGTGGATGAGGATCCATAAATTTTTAGCAAGCGAAGATGCAAGCAAAAAGAAGGCACATGGAGACACAAGCAAAAAAAGGCAAGCGAAAGAGAGAGGAGATTGGGAAAGAGAGGGCGAATAAAACGGCAAGGGTGAAGTGGGGGAGAGGAAAACGAGAGGCAAATGGCAAATAATATAATGCGAGAGATAGGGATTGCGATGGGTACTTGGTATGGTTGACTTTCTTGTGTGAGCCTCCCCGGCAACGGCGCCAGAAATTCTTCTTGCTACCTCTTGAGCACTGCGTTGGATTTCCCCGAAGAGGAGAGGATGATGCAGTAAAGTAGCGTAAGTATTTCCGTCAGTTTTTGAGAACCAAGGTATCAATCCAGTAGGAGATCATGCACAAGTCCCTCGTACCTACACAAAATGATAGCAACTTGCAACCAACGCTTAGGGGTTGTCAATCCCTTCACGGTCACTTACGAGAGTGAGGTCTGATAGAGATAATATTTTTGGTATTTTTGATAGATAGACGCAAAGTAAAAAGTAAAAGGCAAAGTAAAACAAAGCAAGTAAATAAAATAAAGGAGATTGATATGATGAGAATAGACCCGGGGGCCATAGGTTTCACTAGTGGCTTCTCTCAAGAGCATAAGTATTCTACGGTGGGTGAACAAATTACTGTTGAGCAATTGATAGAAAAGCGAATAATTATGAGATTATCTAGGTATGATCATGTGTATAGGCATCACATCCAAAACAAGTAGATCGAAACGATTCTGCATCTACTACTATTACTCCACTCATCAACCGCTATCCAGCATGCATCTAGAGTATTAAGTAAAACAGAGTAACGCTTTAAGCAAGATGACATGATGTAGAGGGATAAATTCATGCAATATGATAAAAACCCCATCTTGTTATCCTCGATGGCAACAATACAATACGTGCCTTGCAACTCTTTCTGTCACTGAGTAAGGACACCGCAAGATTGAACCCAAAGCTAAACACTTCTCCCATTGCAAGAACTACCAATCTAGTTGGCCAAACCAAATCGATAATTCGAAGAGACTTGCAAAGATAACTCAATCATACATAAAAGAATTCAGAGAAGAATCAAATATTGTTCATAGATAAGCTGGATCATAAACCCATAATTCATCGGTCTCAACAAACACACCGCAAAAAGAAGATTACATCGAATAGATCTCCAGAAGAGAGGGGGAGAACATTGTATTGAGATCCGAAAAGAGAGAAGAAGCCATCTAGCTAATAACTATGGACCCGAAGGTCTGAAGTAAACTACTCACACTTCATGGGAGAGGCTATGGTGTTGATGTAGAAGCCCTCCATGGTGGATGCCCTCTCCGGCGGAGCTCCGGAACAGGCCCCAAGATGGGATCTCGTGGATACAGAAGGTTGCGGCGGTGTAATTAGGTTTTTGGCTCCGTATCTGATCTGACGGGGGTACGTAGGTATATATAGGAGGAAGGAGTACGTCGGTGGAGCACCAGGGGGCCCACGAGGCAGGGGGCGCGCCCAGGGGGGGGGGGCGCCTTCCACCCTCGTGACCGCCTCTGGCACTTCTTGGAGTAGGGTCCAAGTCTCCTGGATCACATTCGGTTGGAAAATCACGTTCCCGAAGGTTTTATTCCGTTTGGACTCTGTTTGATATTCTGTTTCTTCGGAATACTGAAATAGGCAAAAAACCAGCAATTTTGGGCTGGGCCTCCGGTTAATAGGTTAGTCCCAAAAATAATATGAAAGTGGAAAATAAAGCCCAATATAGTCCAAAACAGTAGACAAAGTAGCATGGAGTAATCAAAAATTATAGATACATTGGAGACGTATCAAGCTACGTGCCTAAAAGTATGTTAAACAAAGAGGGTGCAGGCAAGGTAATAGTCTCATAGTGAGTTTTATCAAATATCAACTTATACTTAAGCATCTGCTTCTTATTTTTAACAATAAAGTCGTGCGCTACCATACTCTTATAATCTAGAAAAATAGTGGGCAGCAACTTTTCCTCTTTCTCATGATGCCTAACAGGTATCTCAAAGTGTTTAGCAAGGCGCGAAGCAAAGATGCCTCCAAAGATGGGGCCCTTTGTATGGTTCCAACTTAACTATTTAGCAACAATAGCACCTAAATTAAAAGTTCTATCATGAAACAAAGCATGGCGCAAAATAACAAGATCAAGAGCACTAAGATTTCCACTGTTCCCGTGACCAATTAAGCATCTACTAGCAAATATCGCAAAGTAACGTAGAACAGGAAAATGTATACTAGTAATTCTTGCATCGGAAACTTTCCTTGTTTCCCCTATAGCAATTCTATCAATAAATCCATCCACATCACTACGATGTGGTTCCTCAATGCTGCCCACAAAGGATATCTTGCAGACCCGACAAAAGTCACAGAGTGACATCTCCTTAACCTCATCATATAAGTGAAACTCCACTGAAGGTGGTGATTTCTTAGGATGGAAATAAAATTTTTGCATGAAAATATTAGTGAGTAGGAGATACTGTTCACACTGGTCGTGGAGGAAGTCGGTGAGGCCTGCATTCTCAGCCAAATAATAAAAGTCATCGTGAATTCCGGCGGCCCTTAAGAACGCATCACAAGGCCATTCACATGGCCGGACTTCCACGGTGCGAGGAAGATTGTACTTGGGCTTTTTGTTCTCCTTGTTCTGCTTATCCTTTGAGCTTCAGCTCAAAGAGCCCCTCAACAATCTCTTCATCATTTTCTTTCTCTAAAAAATTTCTGAAATTTTTAGTAACTAAAAATAAAAGTGAACCAAACTCAACAAGATTGATAGCAACTACTCCCACAAGTGCCTAGAGGCTATATCATGCATTAAACCTACTTTGGACCATTTAAATTTGACATGCAAGCTCAAGAACAGGGTCACCTCAGCAGCAAAAATTTGCAATAAATAAAGCACTAGAACAAAAACTAATTGGACCATTGGAGGAGGCACATACCGAAGAACAATCCCCCAAAACAGTTTTGTCAATGGAGCTTGAGCAAGGAGATCGAAAATGGTAGCAAGATGAGCTAGAACACGGGGTTGAGCTATGGGAAGATTTTTTTCTGGAGAAGACGAAGTGAGTGGGTGCTGGAATAAGTGGAGGGGGTCCACATGGGGCCCACAAGGCAGGGGGCGCGCCCTAGGGGGTGGGCGCGCCATGTGCCCTCGTGGCTAAATGATGGCCCCCCCGGTGTGTTCTCAGTACCAGAAATTCTTAAATATTCTAAAAAAATCATACTTCATTTTCAGGGCATTTGGAGAACTTTCATTTTTTGGGTGTTTTTTATTACATGGATAGTTCAGAAAACAGACATAATATACTATTTTTGCTTTATTTAATCTAAATAACAGAAAGTAAAAGGAGGGTATGAAGAGTTGTGCTTTCTAACTTCATCCATCTCATGCTCATCAAAAGGAATCCACTAACAAGGTTGATCAAGTCTTGTTAACAAACTTGTTCCGAATAACATGAAACCGGAGAATTTTTTAATAACACTAGGTTACCTCAACGGGGATATGCATGACCCAACAATAAGAATATCATATTTCTTCTTGATAGTAGGAAGAGGGAATTCAAAACCACCAATAGTAATCGTTGAAATTTTTCCAATAGAATTTATACTATGAGCTTGAGGTTGTTTCCTCGGAAAGTGTACCGTATGCTCATTACCATTAACATGAAAAGTGACATTGCCTTGTTGCAATCAATAACAGCCCGTGCAGTATTCAAAAAGGGTCTACCAAGGATCATTCACATACTATCGTCCTCAGGAATATCAAGAATAACAAAGTCCATTAAAATAGTAACGTTTGCAACCACAATAGGCACATCCTCACAAATACCGACAGGTATAGCAGTTGGTTTATCGGCCATTTGCAAAGAGATTTCAGTAGGTGTAAACTTATTCAACTTGAGTCTACGATATAAAGAGAGAGGCATAACACTAACACCGGCTCCAAGATCACATAAAGCAGTTTTAACATAGTTTCTCTTAATGGAGCATGGTGTAGTTGGTACTCCTGGATCTCCAAGTTTCTTTGGTATTCCACCCTTAAAAGTATAATTAGCAAGCATGGTGGAAATTTCAGCTTCTGGTATCTTTCTTTTATTTGTAACAGTATCTCTCATGTACTTAGCATAAGGATACATTTTAAGCATACCAGTCAAACACATACGCAAAAAGATAGGTCTAATCATTTCAGCAAAGCGCTCAAAATCCTCATCATCCTTCTTCTTGGATGGCTTAGGAGGAAAAGGCATGGGTTTCTGGACCCATGGTTCTCTTTCTTTACTGTGCTTCCTAGCAACGAAGTCTCTCTTATCATAACATTGATTCCTTGATTGTGGGTTATCACCGTGCCGACGATCACCGTGCCGACAATCTACACCAACAACTTCACCGCCGTCATCACCAACTCTCTCCCCCTCTATGCAGCGGTGTAACACCTCTTCTCCCCGTTGTAATCTCTACTTGAACATGGTGCTCAACTCTATATATTATTTTCCAATGATGTATGGCTATCCTATGATGTTTGAGTAAATCTGTTTTGTCCTATGGGTTGATTGATGATCGTGATTGGTTTGAGTTGCATGTTTGATTATTGGTGATGTCCTATTGTGCTCTCCGTGTTGCGCAAGCGTGAGGGATCCCCGCTGTAGGGTTTGCAATATGCTCATGGTTTGCTTATAATTTGTGTTGCGTGAGTGACTGAAACACAAACACGGATAAGTGGGTCATGGCGTATGGGAATAAAGAGGACTTGATACTTTAATACTATGGTTGGGTTTTACCTTAATGATCTTTAGTAGTTACGGATGTTTTCTAGAGTTCCAATCATAAGTGCATATGATCCGAGAAGAGAAAGTATGTTAGCTTATGCCTCTCCCTCGTATAAAATTGCAATAATGATTATAGGTCTAGTTATCGATTGCCTAGGGACAAATAACTTTCTTGTGACAAAAAGCTCTCTACTAAAACTAACTTAGTTGTTTCTTTATGTAAACAGCCCCTACTTTTTATTTACGTGCTCTTTATTATCTTGCAAACCTATCCAACAACACCTACAAAGTACTTCTAGTTTCATACTTGTTCTAGGTAAAGCGAACGTTAAGCATGCGTAGAGTTGTATCAGTGGTTGATAGAACTTGAGGGAATATTTGTTCTACCTTTAGCTCCTCGTTGGGTTTGACACTCTTACTTATCGAAAGAGGCTACAACTGACCCCCTATACTTGTGGGTTATCAAGACCTTTTTCTGGCGCCGGTGCCAGGGAGCAATAACGTGGAGTCAATATTCTCGTGTGTGCTTGTTTTCTTTATCACTAAGTAGTTTTTATTTTCTATTCTAAGTTGTTTTCTATCTTTAGTTATGGGTAGGAAATGCAAAATACCAAAAAAATTACTTGTACCTACTAAACCAATGGTTGAAGAACCATGCAAAATCTATCATACTACTGAAGCTTTTTACTTGGATAATCTTTGATCCCTATGTGCTCGTGCTGAAACCCCAACTAGCTTAGTTGAGGGAAAATCTTTACATGAGCATGCTTGTTATGTGCAACACCGCTTATACCAAACAGGGAAACTTTTACTGGATCAAATTCATCGTTTGCAATGCTATGCTTGGAATTCATGTGAAATATATGATTTTACTTGTCGTTATGAAGACCCTAAGAAACACCTTCCCTACCAATGTGAGTTTAGTGATAATGGAATCGTATATTCGTATGCTAAGGGTGTTTATAATTACTATGATGTTCAACAAATTGAAGAATTTGTTGCTTTTAAGGGTGCTTATGAAATTGCTTCTTTGATTGGAAAGTATGATGCTACTCTTTACAAATCTGAAAATTTTGCCATACTTTAATATTGTTATGATAATTATGCTTCTAATGCCTATGTTAAACCATATATTGAGGACTCCTACGCTGTCCAAGAAGAGAGTAACATTTTGCATGAGTCTATGGAAGAAGAAATTGATGAAACTATGAGCTCATTGGATGAAAGAGATGATGAGGAGAGCGAAGAACAAAAGGAGGAAGAGCGGATTAGCTACCTGTGTCCACCTTCTAATGATATTAACCCTCCAACTCATACATTGTTTAATGTCCCTTCGTTTTTACCGAAGGATGAATGCTATGATAATTGCTATGATCCTGTTGATTCATTTGTAATATCCCTTTTTGATGAACTTGATAAATGCTATGCTTGTGGCCAAGATGCCAATAATAGTTCCTTATGTTAAGAATAAAATTGTTGCTATTGCACCCACACATGATAGTCCTATTATCTTTTTGAATTCTCCAAACTACACTATATCGGAGAAGTTTGTTCTTATTAAGGATTATATTGATGGGCTGCCTTTTACCGTTGCACATGATAATTTTGATGAATGCAATATGCATGTGCTTGCTGCTCCTACTTTCAATTATTATGAGAGAGGAACTACATCTCCACCTCTCTATGTTTCCAACGCGATAAAATTGCAAGAAACTACTTATGCTATGTATTGACCTTTACTTGATCTGCATGAACTGTTCTTGTATGACATGCTGATGCATAGGAAGAGAGTTAGACTTCGTCATTGCATGATTTTTGTTGCTTTGTGCTCACTACTAAATACCAAATCATTGTTAATTAAAATTGGCTTTGATATACCTTGGGATTCGGGTGGATCCATTACTTGAGCACTATATGCCTAACTTAATGGCTTTAAAGAAAGCGCTGCCAGGGAGACAACTCGGAAGTTTTAGAGAGTCATTTATTTCTGTTGAGTGTTTTTATAAAGTTTAAAAACAAAAAATAAAGTGGGGAACCTAAAACTTTTTAAAAAGAAAGTGAAAGTGAGAGAGACGATCATTGTTGAAGTGGGGGAGCTCCTTAAACTTGTTCAGGCTCATGGAAACTTTGCAAATCTTGAATTACAGAAACTTTTCAACAAAAATAATTATCCCCTTGTATAAATTCATTGTATTATAAAAATAATGTGCCAAGATTTGCCTTTAGGATGATTAGATTGCTTGTTTGGTTTGTGCGGTGAAAAAACAGAAACTTTGGCTGTAGTGCATGATTTTACATTTTTACTGCAAAGTCAAACGCTTCTGAAACTTTTTGCATAGTACTTCTATACGCATTGTTTATTTTGTCCTAATTTTTCAGAATATTTGGAGTTACAAAAGTATGGTAGATGTTCAAATTGCTACAGACTGTCCTGTTTAAGACAGATCCTGTTTTTGATGCATTATTTTGCTCGTTTTGATGAAACTATCGATTTTATCGGTGGTATAAGCCATAGAGAAGTTATAATACAATAGCTTCAATGCAAAAATAGAATATGAATGAGTTTGCACCAATACTTAAAGTGCTGATTTGTTTTATTATGCTAATGGATCTCATGAAGGTTTTTGTTAAGTTTTGTGTGATTGAAGTTTTCAAGTTTTGGGTGAGATCACGACGGATGAAGGAATAAGGAGTGGCAAGAGTCTAAGCTTGGGGATGCCTGAGGCACCCAAAGGTAATATTCAAGGACTCCCAAGCAACTAAGCTTGGGGATGCCCCGGAAGGCATCCCCTCTTTCTTCTAACGATCATCGGTAATTTTACTTAGAGCTATATTTTTATTCATCACGTGATATGCGTAAATCTTGGAGCGTTGTGTGCTTTTTATCTTTCTTTTAGTAATGCACCATGCTGGTATGAGATAGTCCTTGGTTTATTTATAGAATGCTCTTTGCACTTCGCTTATATATTTTGAGTATGGCTTTATAGAATGCTTCATGTGCTTCACTTATATCATTTGTAGTTTGGATTGCGTGTTTCCCTACACATAGAAAACCGCCATTTGTAGAATGCTCTTGTGCTTCACTTATATTTGTTAGAGCATGGGCATATCTGTTGTAGAAAGAATTAAAATCTCTTGCTTCACTTATATCTATTTAGAGAGTTGACACGAATTGGTCATTCACATGGTTAGTCATAAAACCCTACATAAAAACTTGTAGATCACTGAATATGACATGTTTGATTCCTTGCAATAGTTTTGCGATACAAAGATGGTGATATTAGAGTCATGCTAGTGAGTAATTGTGGATTGGTAGAATACTTTTGTTAAGGTTTGTGATTCCCGTAGCATGCACGTATGGTGAACCGTTATGTAACGAAGTCGGAGCATGGTTTATTTTTTGATTGTCTTCCTTATGAGTGGCAGTCGGGGACAAGCGATGGTCTTTTCCTACCAATCTATCCCCTAGGAGCATGAGCGTAGTACTTTGCTTCAATAGCTAATAGATTCTTGCAATAAGTATGTGAGTTCTATATGACTAATGTTGAGTCCATGGATTATACGCACTCTCACCCTTCCACCATTGCCAGCCTCTCTAGTACCGCACAGCTTTCACCGGTGCAATAAACCCACCATATACCTTCCTCAAAACAGCCACCATACATACCTATTATGGCATTTCTATAGCCATTCCGAGATATATTGCCACGCAACTTCCGGGATGTGCAATGACTCAAGAGTGACATGTATGAAAGAATTATGAAAGGTGGCTTTGCCACAAATACTATGTCAACTACATGATCATGCAAAGTAACATGACAATGATAGAACGTGTCATAATAAAATGGAACGGTGGAAAGTTGCATGGAAATATTTCTCAGAATGGCTATGGAAATGCCATAATAGGTAGGTATGGTGGCTGTTTTGAGGAAGGTATATCGTGGGTGTATGGTACCGACAAAAGTTGCACGGTACTAGAGAGGCTAGCAAGGGTGGAAGGGTGAGGGTGCGTATAATCCATGGACTCAACATTAGTCATAAAGAACTCACAAACTTATTGCAAAAATTTATTAGCTATCAAAGCAAAGTACTACACGCATGCTCCTAGCGGAAGGGTTGGTAGGAGTTAACCATCGCGCGGTCCCGACCTCTACATAAAGGATGACAATCAATAAATAAATGATGCTCCGACTTCATCACATAACGGTTCACCATACGTGCATGCTACGGGAATCATAAACTTTAACACACGTATTTCTACCAATCCAGAATTACTCACTAGCATGACTCTAATATCACCATCTTTATATCTCAAAACAATCATAAGGAATCAAACTTCTCTTAGTATTCAATGCACTTTATATGAAAGTTTTATTATATCCCTCTTGGATGCTTATCATATTAGGACTAAGTTTATAACCAAAGAAAATTACAACGCTTTTTAGAGAAACTCTCAAAATAATATAAGTGAAGCATGAGAGTTCAATAATTTCTTACAAAAAATAAGGCCACCGTCGTGCTCTAAAAAGATATAAGTGAAGCACTACACTACTGGAATCAACAGATTTGCCGTCTGCTCACTCTTTGCCATCTGCTAGTGGACGACAAAGGTAGGCTTTGCTATCAACCACCAGAAAGCAGACGGCAAAGAGGCAGCGGACAGTAAAGGTAGGCTTTGCCATCAGCCAACTCTTTGCCGTCTGCTAGCGGACGGCAAAGCGAGGGTTTGGCCCAATGGCTGTCAAACCCTAACGGGACCCCTCTTTGCTGTACGCTAGCAGGCGACAAAGGAGAGGCCGACGACAGAGCTTCAAAATTAACTTAACGGGGCTGTGCCCCCGCCGTCGCCTTCTCTCTGTCTCCTCTCCTCTTTCCTCCCTCTCCCACCCCGCGCCATTGCCGCTGCACCCTCCCCGCGCCTTCGCCGCCCCCTCCCCGCCCCGTCACCGCCCCCTCCCTGGCTTCCCACTCCCTCCTGAGCATCCCCGTTGCCGCCTCCCCACCGCAGCCGTGGGTCAGCCGCCCGTCG
>NC_057801.1:559162917-559166533 GCF_018294505.1 Triticum aestivum
TTTTTAAGAATAAAGGTTAGTTTAGTTTGATTAATTTAGTTTAATTGATAAGTTGGTTAATGATTAAACTCTGGAGGGCAAGTCATCAATTTCTTGTTAATAATTAAGTTGAGATAGTGTTTCATGGTGCTTTTTTTAAACATATAATTGAAGAGGAAGGTATTCTATACCGATCAACTGAAGAGAAAACAGATTGCATAGTTAGTCCACCTCTAAAGGATGGAACACATTATATGCACAACTATACAACCATGCGATCCAGTTCAATCAACCGTACCTGGCAGATGTGTTTCACGCTTTTTTGTACTCCACACCAGTATGCCTAGGTTAACCCATCCACCAAGAGCCTGTGTACTGAACTTTCAGACATTCTACATAAGACGCGCAAACAAAAAAGTTGTGTCATTAGAACATTGCCTTAGATGCCAAAGTAAACATACAAGAGCAGTTTTCTAGAATTTTACCATTTTGGTGGAATATCCATATAAATGATCATGCGCTACACCATGGATACGTTTTGTGCCTCACTATATACAACCAATATATTGGTACGACACTAAACCACCTTGGTAAAATAAATCAGGAGTGAATCATGCTGGGACACTAAATCCAGCTATAACCAACTTCTTTCTCAGTGCCAGTTCTCCTAATTTGACTTCTCAAACTATCAATCACAACCCATCTATTCCTTGATCCATGTACACTGATGAGGTGGAGATAAGGCATTTTAGTACCAGGATTTATGGCAATTAACCGACTTGCTGCATGCTCTGCCAACTTATCATTGCCACTTAGGGATCAGTGGCCGAGCATGGAGCTGTTTCTTTCGCAAGCTCAGTTTAAAAAAAAACACATCCATATCTATTTTTTTAAAATAGAGAAAATACCAAGGTTTTGCAAATACCGCAGTATTAAAAGCATCATTTTTAGTGGCAGCCAAACACCCCACAGTAAATGAAATTATGGTAATATCAAATACTGTAGTATTCTCAAAATACTTAGAAATAACAAAGCAATCAAATGAGGCCTTATTTTAGTTTAATTAGTTTAAGGAAAAAGGTTAGTTTAGTTTTTTTTCAGCTTTTAAGAATAAACAAGAAAGATGAAAAAAAAGAAGTAAAAGAAGAAGAGGAAGAAGAAGATGAAGAGGAAGAAGAAGAAGATGAAAAAAAAAGAACAATAAGTAGAAGAAGAAGGAGAAGAAGAAGAAGAAGAAGAAACAAGAAGATGAAAAAAAGTAGTAGAAGAAGATGAAACAAAGAAGTAGGAAAAGTAGAAAAAGAGGGTCGCCGATGGTCGAGGGTCGCCGAGGGGTCGAGGGTCGTGATGTCTGCTAGAACTACGTCGTATTTCCCCAAAGAGGAAGGGATGATGCAGATAGCGACGGTAGGTATTTCCCTCAGTGATGAGACCAAGGTTATCGAACCAGTAGGAGAACCTCCTCACAACACGTAAACAACACCTGCACACAAATAACAAATGCTCGCAACCCGTCATGTTAAAGGGGTTGTCAATCCCTTTTGGGTATGGCCCCTCAAGATAGGCAAATAATATGAGGTAAAAGTGGTAGATAGGATAAATAGATCGCGGAAAAAAATAAATTGCAGCAAGGTATTTTTGTATTTTTGGTTCAATAAATATGAAAATAAATGCAAAGGAAAATAGATCGCAAAGACAAATATGATGAAAAGAGACCCGGGGGCCATAGGTTTCACTAGTGGCTTCTCTCAAGAAAAATAACAAACGGTGGGAAAACAATTACTGTTGGGCAATTGATAGAACTTCAAATAATCATGACGATATCCAGGCAATGATCATTATATAGGCATCACGTCCAAGATTAGTAGACTGACTGATACGTATCCAACGTATCTACAATTTTTGATGTATTCATGCCATGTTTATAATATTTTTACATGATTTTTGTATGATTTGATTAGAACTAACCCGGACTGACGCTGTTTTCAGCAGAACTGGCGTGGTGTTGTTTTTGTGCAGAAATAAAAGTTCTCGGAATGGGCTGAAAATCAATGAAGATTTTTTTTAGAAAATATAAAAAATACTAGAATGAAAAGCTACCGGGTAAGTGTCGCGTGGGCCCCGTGAGGGTGGAGGGCACGCCCCCTGCCTCGTGGACTCCCTATGGGCGCCCCAGACGTGAAACCAATGCCAACCCCTCCTATAAATCCCCAAACTTCTAGAACAAAACCTAATCGGGAGTTCCGCCGTCGCAAGCCTGTGTAGCCACCAAAAACCAATCGGTACCCTGTTCTGGCAACCTGCCGGAGGGGGGATCCATCACCGATGGCCATCTTCATCATCCCGGCGCTCTCCATGACGAGGAGGGAGTAGTTCACCCTCGAGGCTGAGGGTATGTACAAGTAGCTATGTGTTTGATCTCTCTCTCTCTCTCTCTCTCTCTCTCTCTCTCTCTCGTGTTCTTCATATGGCACTATCTTGATGTACCGCGAGCTTTGCTATTATAGTTGGATCTTATGATGTTTCTCCCCCTCTACCTTCTTGTAATAGATTGAGTTTTCCATTTGAAGTTATGTTATCAGATTGAGTCTAAGGATTTGAGAACACTTGATGGATGTCTTGCATGGGATACCCATGGTGACAATGGGGTATTCTATTGATTCACTTGATGTATGTTTTGGTGATCAACTTGTGGGTTCCGTGACCTTGGTAATCTATGCATAGGGGTTGGCACATGTTTTCTTCTTGACTCTCTAGTAGAAACTTTGGGGCACTCTTTGAAGTTCTTTGTGTTGGTTTGAATAGATGAATCTAAGATTGTGTGATGCATATCGTATAATCAAACCCACGGATACTTGAGGTGACATTGGAGTATCTAGGTGACATTGGGGTTTTGGTTGATGCGTGTCTTAAGGTGTTATTTTACTACAAACTCTAGGGCTGTTTGTGACACTTATAGGAATAGCCCAATGGATTGATTGGAAAGAATAACTTTGAGGTGGTTTCGTACCGTACAATAAACTCTTCGTTTGTTCTCCGCTATTATTGACTTCGGAGTGACTCTTTGTTGCATGTTGAGGGATTGTTATATGATCCAATTATTTTATCCTTGTTGAGAGAACTTGCAGTAGTGAAAGTATGAACCCTAGGCCTTGTTTCGAAGCATTGCAATACCATTTTCGCTCACTTTTGTTACTTGCTACCTTGCTGTTTTTATATTTTCAGATTACAAAAACATATATCTACTATCCATATTGCACTTGTATCACCATCTCTTCTCCGAACTAGTGCACCTATACAATTTACCATTGTATTGGGTGTGTTGGGGACACAAGAGACTCTTTGTTATTTGGTTGCAGGGTTGTTTGAGAGAGACCATCTTCATCCTGCGCCTCCCACGGACTGATAAACCTTATGTCATCCACTTGAGGGAAATTTTCTACTGTCCTACAAACCTCTGCACTTGGAGGCCCAACAACGTCTACAAGAAGAAGGTTGCGTAGTAGACATCAAGCTCTTTTCTGGCGCCGTTGCCGGGGAGGTTAGTGCTTGAAGGTATATCTTTAGATCTTGCAATTGAATCTTTTAGTTTCTTGTTTTGTCACTAGTTTAGTCTCTAAAATAAAACTACAAAAAA
>NC_057801.1:559166543-559176592 GCF_018294505.1 Triticum aestivum
AAGTGGATTTGGAGAGATCAAGACTTTATTTAGTGATGAATCCACTATTTTGGAAGAGGTTCCAATTGATTATGAGAACAAAGTTGCTAGATATGATGATTATTGTGATGACATGTATGCTATAAAGAATAATGATAACCATGAAACTTGTCATCTTGATTTTAATTTTCAATTGGATTATGCCTCACATGATAGTTATTTTGTTGAGTTTGCTCCCATTACTATTCATGAGAATAATATTGCTTATGTGGAGTGTGGTAAAATTTCTATGCTTGTAGATCATGAAAAGAATGATTTATGTGATGGTTATATTGTTTAATTCATTCATGATGCCACTGAAAATTATAATGAGGGAGGAATATATGCTTGTAGGACTTGCAATAATATCAACTTTCCTCTCTATGTGTTGAAAGTTTTGAAGTTATGCTTGTTTTGTCTTCCTATGCTAGTTGATTCTTGTTCCCATAAGTTGTTTGCTCACAAAATACCTATGAATAGGAAGTGGGTTAGACTTAAATGTGCTAGTCATATTCTTCATGACGCTCTCTTTATGTTTCAATTCTTATCTTTTATACGAGCATCATTGAAATCATCATGCCTAGATAGAAAGGCATTAAAGAAAACAGCTTGTTGGGAGACAACCCAATATTTACCCCTACTGTTTCTGTGTGTTCACATGATTATGATACTGTAGTAATCATGTTTTATAGCATTTGTTTCAATAAAGTGCCATGTAAGACCTTTGGGATAGTTCACGGTGATAGTTGTGTTGATCCTGCTGAAAATCAGAAACTTTTGCGCTCAGTAAATTAGTTTTGATAATTCACAAAAATGTGATTTTGATCTGATTCTGTTTGCTATGGATTGGTACACAAATTTCTCAGGTTTTCCTAATTTTGATGGATTTTTGAGCTTACAAAAGTATTCTATAGTTACAGATTACTACAGACTATTCTGTTTTTGACAGATTCTATTTTCTATATTTTGTTTGCTTATTTTGATGAATCTATGAGTAGTATCGGAGGGCATGAACCATAGAGAAGTTGTAATACAGTAGATATTACACCAATATGAATTTAGAATGAGTTCACAACATTACCAAAAGTGGTGATTTATTTTCTTATACTAACGGAGCTTACGAGTTTTCTGTTGAGTTTTGTGTTGTGAAGTTTTCAAGTTTTGGGTAAAGATTTGATGGACTATGGAATAAGGAGTGGAAAGATCCTAAGCTTGGGGATTCCCAAGGCACCCCAAGGTAATATTCAAGGACAACCAAGAGCCTAAGCTTGGGGATGCCCCAGATGGCATCCTCTCTTTCGTCTTCGTTCATCGGTAACTTTACTTGGAGCTATATTTTTATTCATCACATGATATGTGTTTTGCTTGGAGCGTCATTTTATTTCATTAGGTTTTGCTTGCTGTTTTAATAAAAGTACATAAGACCTGAAATTCTTAAATGTTAGAGAGTCTTCACATAGTTACATAATTATTCGACTACTCATTAATCTTCACTTATATCTTTTGAGTAGTTTGTCATTTGCTCTAGTGCTTCATTTATATCTTTTTAGAGCATGGCGGTGGTTTTATTTTGAAGAAATTGTTGAACTCTCATGCTTCACTTATATTATTTTGAGAGTATTTTAGAACAGCATGGTAATTTGCTTGGATTATAAAACTAGTCCTAATATGATGGGCATCCAAGAGGGATATAATAAAAACTTTCATATAAAGTGCATTGAATACTAAGAGAAGTTTGATTCCTTATGATTGTTTTGAGATATGGGGATGGTGATATTAGAGTCATGCTATTGGAGTAATTTTGAATTTGAGAAATACTTGTGTTGAGGTTTGTGATTCCCGTAGCATGCACATATGGTGAACCATTATGTGATGAAGTCGGAGCATGCTTTATTTTTTTGATTGTCTTCCTTATGAGTTGCGGTCGAGGAGGAGCGATGGTATTTTCCTACCAATCTATCCCCCTGGGAGCATGCGCGTAGTACTTCATTTCGATAACTAATAGATTTTTGCAATAAGTATGTGAGTTCTTTATGACTAATGTTGAGTCCATGGATTATACGCACTCTCATCCTTCCACCATTGCTAGCCTCTCTAGTACCACGCAACTTTCGCTGGTACCTTACACCCACCGTATACCTTCCTCAAAACTGCCACCATACCTACCTATTATGGCATTTCCATAGCCATTCCGAGATATATTTCCATGCAACTTTCTACCGTTCTGTTTATTATGACACGCTTCATCATTGTCATATTGCTTTGCATGATCATATAGGTGATATCGTATTTGTGGCAAATCCACCTTTCATAATTCTTTCATACATGTCACTCTTGATTCATTGCACATCCCGGTACACCGCCGGAGGCATTCACATATGGTCATATTTTGTTCTAAGTATTGACTTGTAATTCTTGAGTTGTAAGTAAATAAAAGTGTGATGATCAATATTATTAGAGCATTGTCCCAGTGAGGAAAAGATTATGGAAACTATGATTCCCCCACAAGTTGGTGTGAGACTCCGGACGAAAAAAGAGAGGCCAAAAAAGGGAGAAGGCCAAAAAAAAGAGAGAGAAAAAGAGAGAAGGGGCAATGCTACTATCCTTTTACCACACTTGTGCTTCAAAGTATCATCATGATCTTCATGATAGAGAGTATCCTATGTTGTCACTTTCATATACTAGTAGAAATTTTTCATTATAGAACTTGGCTTGTATATTCCAATGATGGGCTTCCTCAAAATGCCCTAGGTCTTCGTGAGCAAGAGAGTTGGATGCACACCCACTAAGTTTCTTTTTGAGCTTTCATACACTTATATCTCTAGTGCATCCATTGCATGGCAATCCCTACTCACTCACATTGATATCTATTGATGGGCATCTCCATAGCCCGTTGATATGCCTAGTTGATGTGAGAATATATTCTCCCTTTTTGTGTTCTCCACAACCACCATATTCTGTTCCACCTTATTGCTATATCCATGGATCACGCTCATGAATTGCGTGAAGATTGAAGAAGTTTGAGACCATCAAAAGTATGAAACAATTACTTGGCTTGTCATCGGGGTTGTGCATGATTTAAATATTTTGTGTGATGAAGATAGAGCATAGCCAGACTATATGATTTTGTAGGGATAGCTTGCTTTGGCCATGGTATTTTGAGAAGACATGATTGCTTTATTAGTATGCTTGAAGTATTATTGTTTTTATGTCAATATTAAACTTTTGTTTTGAAACTTATGGATCTGAATATTCTCGCCACAATAAATAAGATTACATTGATAAATATGTTAGGTAGCACTCCACATAAAAAATTATGTTTTTACCATTTACCTACTCGAGGATGAGCAAGAATTAATCTTGGGGATGCTTGATACGTCTCCAACGTATCTGTAATTTTTGATGTATTCATGCCATCTTTATAACATTTTTACATGATTTTGGTATGATTTGATTAGAACTAACCGGGACTGACGCTGTTTTCAGCAGAACTATCATGGTGTTATTTTTGTGCAGAAATAAAAGTTCTTGGAATGCGCTGAAAATCAACGGAGATTTTTTTGGAAAATATAAAAAATACTAGAACAAAAAGCTACTGGAGAAGAGTCCCGTGGGCCCCACGAGGGTGGAGGGCGCGCCCCCTGCCTTGTGGACTCCTTGTGGGGCCCCCTGATGTGAAACCGACACCAACCCCTCCTATAAATCTCCAAACTTCCAGAACAAAACCTAGATCAAGAGTTCCGCTGCCACAAGCCACTGTAGCCACCAAAAATCAATCGGGCCCCTATTCCGACACCTTGCCGGAGGAGGGATCCGTCACCAGTGGCCATTTTCATCATCTCGACGCTCTCCATGACGAGGAGGGAGTAGTTCACCCTCGGGGCTGAGGGTATGTACCAGTAGCTATGTGTTTGATCTCTCTCTCTCTCTTTCTCGTGTTCTTGATATGGCACGATCTTGATGTACCGCAAGCTTTGCTATTATAGTTGGATCTTATGATGTTTCTCCCCCTCTACCTTCTTCTAATGGATTGATTTTTCCCTTTGAATTTATGTTATCAGATTGAGTCTTTAAGGATTTGAGAACACTTGATGTATGTCTTGCATGGGATACCCGTGGTGACAATGGGGTATTCTATTGATTCACTTGATGTACGTTTTGGTGATCAACTTGCGGGTTCCGTGACCTTGGGAATCTATGCATAGGGGTTAGCACACGTTTTCGTCTTGACTCTCCGGTAGAAACATTGGGGCACTCTTTGAAGTTCTTTGTGTTGGTTTGAATAGATGAATCTGAGATTGTGTGATGCATATCGTATAATCAAACCCACGGATACTTGAGGAGACATTGGAGTATCTAGGTGACATTAGGGTTTTGGTTGATGTGTGTCTTAAGGTGTTATTTTACTACAAACTCTAGGGTTGTTTGTGACACTTATAGGAATAGCCCAATGGATTGATCGGAAAGAATAACTTTGAGGTGGTTTCATACCCTACAATAATGTATTCGTTTGTTCTCCACTATTAGTGTCTTCGGAGTGACTCTTTGTTGCATGTTGAGGGATTGTTATATGATCCAATTATGTTATTCTTGTTGAGAGAACTTGCACTAGTGAAAGTATGAACCCTAGGCCTTGTTTCGAAGCATTGCAATACCATTTTCGCTCACTTTTGTTACTTGCTACCTTGCTGTTTTTATATTTTCAGATTACAAAAACCTATATCTACTATCCATATTGCAATTGTATCTCCATCTCTTCGCCGAACTAGTGCACCTATACAATTTAACATTGTATTGGGTGTGTTGGGGACACAAGAGACTCTTTGTTATTTGGTTGCAGGGTTGTTTGGGAGAGACCATCTTCATCCTGCGCCTCCCACGGATTAATAAACCTTAGGTCATCCACTTGAGGGAAATTTGCTACTGTCCTACAAACCTCTGCACTTGGAGGCCCAACAACGTCTACAAGAAGAAGGTTGCGTAGTAGACATCACCGACTCCTGCCTGCATCTACTACTATTACTCCACACATCGACCGATATCCAACATGCATCTAGTGTAATAAGTTCATGGAGACAGAGTAATGCAATTAGAATGATGACATGATGTATACAAGAACTATCTATGTGGAGATAGACCCCATCATTTTATCCTTAGTAGCAATGATACATACGTGTCGGTTCCCCTCCTGTCACTGGGATCAAGCACTTTAAGATCAAACCCACTACATAGCACCTCTTCCCATTGCAAGATAAATAGATCAAGTTGGCCAAACAAAACCCAAATATCAAAGAAGAAATACGAGGCTATAAGCAATCATACATATAAGTGATCAAAGAAGACTCAAATAACTTTCATGGATAAAAACATAGATCTGATCATAAACTCAAAGTTCATCGGATCCCAGCAAACACACCGCAAAAAGGCTTACATCATATGAATCTCCAAGAGACCATTGTATTGATAATCAAGAGAGAGAGAGATATGAAGCCATCTAGCTACTAACTACGGACCCGCAGGTCTACAAAGAACTACTCACGCATCATCGGAGAGGTACCAATGGAAGTGGTGAACCGCTCCATGATGGTGTTTAGATTGGATCTGGTGGTTCTGGACTCTACGGTGACTGGAATTGATTTTCGTCGACTCTCCTAGGGTTTCTGGAATATTGGGGTATTTATAGAGCAAATAGGCAGTTCAAGGGGCACCAAGATGGGCACAACCCACCATGGCGCGCCCTGGTGGGTGTTGCCCTCCTCGAGGAACCCCCAGGTGCAGCCTTGGCCGACTGGATGTCTTCTGGCCAAAAAAATCCTCAAAAAGTTTCACTATGTTTGGACTCCGTTTGGTATTGATTTCCTGCGATGTAAAAAACATGCAGAAAACACCAACTGGCACTGGGCAGTATGTCAATAGGTTAGTACCAAAAAATGATATAAAATGACTATAAAATGATTGTAAAACATCCAAGAATGATAATATAACATCATGGAACAATCAAAAATTATAGATACGTTGGAGACGTATCAGCATCCCCAAGCTTAATTCCTACTCGTCCTCGAGTAGGTAAATGATGAAAAACAGAATTTTTGATGTGGAATGTTGCCTAACATATTCACCACATTTCTTTTCTTTATAGCATGGACATATGTACTTTTATACGATTCAAAGCAATAGGCTAGTTTTGACATGAAGACTTTAATACTCAAGCATACCAACAAGCAACCACGTCTTTCAAAATATCAACACTAAAGCAAGTTATCACTAGCCCATTATGGTCAATCGTTGATCCATTCATGAAACACACTCAAATATTAGCTACACCCAATGCTCAAATACGATCATAGTGCCCCTTAGTTGGTGCTTTATAAGAGAAGATGGAGACTCAGATTAAAAAATAAAAATTGCAGAAGTAAAATAAAGGCCCTTCATGGAGGGAAGTAGGGATTTGTAGAGATGCCAGAGCTCAAAGCTTAAATTGAGAGATAAAAATATTTTTGAGAGGCATACTTTTCCCACCAACGAAAATGACTTAGAGATCCCAACACTTTCAATGCTAGATACATCATAGGCGGTTCCCAAACAGAAAATAAAGTTTATTCCTTTTTTCACCATTACTTTCACTTTCCATGGCTAGCCGAATCCACGGTTGCCCTCCATACCAACACTTTCCTAGGAATTTATTATTTGACAACATAAAGTAAAATCATTTTTCATTTCGGGACTAGGCATCTCAAATACCTTTGCCGCACTCTCGTGCAATGACAAGTGAATAAACACTCATCACGAGAATAACACATCTAGCATGGGAAATATTGGTCACCCTTCACCGCCTCGCGAGCTGTAGAGCACACAAAAGAGAAATTTATTTTGAAAATTAGAGATGGCACATGCAAATTTGCTTAGAATGGCACAGAAATACCTCATATAGGTAGGTATAGTGGACTCATAAGGCAAAACTGGTTTAAAGGGTTTTGGATGCACAAGTAGTGATCATACTTGGTGTAAAATGAAGGCTAGCAAAATGATTGAGAAGCGACCAACCAAAAAGCGAAAAATCTCATACCTAAGCATTAAGCATAAAAAACACCGAATAATGCACCATAAGTAGGATATAAATTTCATAGCATAACTATTGACTTTCGTGCTTGCATAGGGAATCACAAACCTTAACATCAATATTCTTACTAAAACACAATTACTCATCAACATGACTCACATATCATATCTTCATATCTCAAAACCATTACTAAGAATCAAGTTTATTTTGTCCAATGATCTTCATGAAAGTTTTTATTATATCCTCCTTGGATATCTATCACTTTAGGACTATTTTTATATGTTGCTTTTGATAAGCTCAAACAAATATAAGTGAAGAACATGAGCATAATTTTTTTCTTTCTCTCAAAATAATCTAAGTGAAGCAAGAGAGAATTTCTTAAAACTTTATTAACTCCAAAATAAATCTAAGTGAAGCATGAGAGCATTTCTTCAAAAATAACAAAGCACACCGTGCTAAAAAAGATATAAGTGAAGCACTAGAGCAAATCCATGGCTCTAAAAATTTAAGTGAAGCATAGGAGCAAGCATAGCATAAGTTTTGGCTCTCTCGAAAAGGTGTGTCCAGCAAGGATTCAACACTAAAACACAAAGCAAAACAAGCAAAGACTCATATCATACAAGATGCTCCAAGCAAAACTCATAATATGTGACGAATAAAAATATAGTTTCAAGTAAAATACCGATGGTTGTTAGAAGAAAGCGGGGATGCCACTCGGGGGCATCCCCAAGCTTAGTTGCTTGCTACTTCTTTGAATATTATCTTGGGGTGTCTCGGGCATCCCCAAGCTTAGCCTTTTGCTAATCCTTATTCCTTCATCCATCGTAAGATCACCCAAAACTTGAAAACTTCAATCACACAAAACTCCAACAAAACCTTCATGAGATCTGTTAGTATAAGAAAACAAACCACTACTATAAGTACTGTAGCAAACCTATTCTTATTTTGTTTTTGCATTATATCTACTATATTCCAACTTTTCTATGGCAAAAACTCATCAAAGAAAACCATAGAATCATCAAAACAAGCACACAACGCAAAGAAAACAGAATCTGTTAAAAGCAGAACAGTCTGTAGCAATCTGAATGTTTTCAATACTTCTGTAACTTCAAAAATCTTTAGAAATTAGGAAACCCTGGGTAATTTGTATATTAACCTTCTGCAAAAAGAATCAACTCAAAATAACGTTTCTTTGATTTATTAAAACTATTTTCGTGAGTGCATAATTTTCTGTTTTTCAGCAAGATCAAATCAACTTTTACCCAAATCAACTCAAAGGCCTTGCTTGGCACAAACACTAATAAAAAAACACAATGATAGCAGTAGCATAATTGTTCTAACACACAAGAACAGAAAACAAAAAGCAAAAATGAATTTTATTCATTGGGTTGCCTCCCAACAAGCGCTATCATTTTACGCCCCTAGCTAGGCATAACGCGTAGGATCTAAGTGTTGCCGTCCATTATCTTGGCCACTTTAGTAAGGGTCTTTTCAAATCCAGGAGGTTCTTTGCACTTCCCTAAATTCTCAGAAAATAAACCATCTTGAGATCTAAAATATACAACCGTTTATTGCAAAGGGAAATCAAAGTGTTCATACGATTGATACTACCATTGAGATGCTTGAGAGGTTCATTATACTTTTACAATTCAACCATATGTTTATGCAAATCATTGAGTTTGTCCAAAATTTGGGCTCCCTTTGGGGTGAAAGAGGATCCTTTCTTTCGTGGTGGAACCCCCAAAATTCCTTCTAAAATTTCAGAGGCAACATTAACATCAAGCTCAATAAAATTCCCTTTCGCGGCAAAATCCAAGAGTTGTCTATGATGCAAAGCCAATCCTACGTAAAAAATTGTAAGCAATATTTTTGCATCTCCCTTTAGATTGCAGACACGGTAAGACTCCATAAGCCTATACCAAGCATCTTTCAAATTTTCTCCTTGTCTTTGTATGAACTATAGAACTTAAAAATCTGGTAACAAAGGAGAAGCCATAGTGAAACAAGAACACGAATAGATCTGATGAGAAAACGGCGAACGAAAAAGAGGGCGAATAAAACGGCAAATTTTTGTGAAGTAGGGGAGAGGAAAACGAGAGGCAAATGGCAGATAATGTATTGCGAGGAGATGAGATTTGTGATTAGGAACCTGCTTGATGTTGAAGATCCTCCCCGGCAATGGCGCCAGAAATTCCTTTTGATGTCTGCTAGAAGCCTAGAACTATGTCAGTATTTCCCCAAACAGAAAGGGATGATGCAGTATAGCGACTATAGGTATTTCCCTCATTTATGAGACCAAGGTTATCGAACCAATAGGAGAACCTCCTCACACCATGTAAACAGGATCTGCACACAAATAAAAAATACTCGCAACCCGACGTGTTAAAGGGGTTGTCAATCCCTTTCGGGTACGACGCCTTAAGATAGGAAAATAACGTGAGGTAAAAGTGGTAGATAGGATAAATAGATCACGGAATAAATAAATTGCAGCAAGGTATTTTTGTACTTTTGGTTTAATAGATCTGAAAATAAATTCAAAGGATAATAGATCGCAAAGGCAAATATGATGAAAAGAGACCCGGGGGCCGTAGGTTTCACTAGTGGCTTCTCTCGAGAAAAATAACAAACGGTGGGAAAAAAATACTGTTGGGCAATTGATAGAACTTCAAATAATCATGACGATATCCAGGCAATGATCATTATCTAGGCATGACGTCCAAGATTAGTAGACCGACTCCTGCCTGCATCTACTACTATTACTCCACACATCGACCGCTATCCAGCATGCATCTAGTGTATTAAGTTCATGGAGAAACGGAGTAATGCAATAAGAATGATGACATGATGTAGACAAGATCTATCTATGTAGAGATAGACCCCATCATTTTATCCTTAGTAGCAACGATACATACGTGTCGGTTCCCCTTCTATCACTAGGATCAAGCACCGTAAGATCGAACCCACTACAAAG
>NC_057801.1:559176739-559177957 GCF_018294505.1 Triticum aestivum
ACCTCTTCCCATTGCAAGATAAATAAATCAAGTTGGCCAAACAAAACCCAAATATCGGAGAAGAAATATGAGGCTATAAGCAATCATGCATATAAGAGATCAAAGAAGACTCAAATAAATTTCATGGATAAAAACATAGATCTGATCATAAACTCAAAGTTCATCGGATCCCAACAAACACACCGCAAAAGGCTTACATCATATGGATCTCCAAGAGACCATTGCATTGAAAATCAAGAGAGAGAGAGAGAGGAAGCCATCTAGCTGCTAACTATGGGCCCGTAGGTCTACAAAGAACTACTCACGCATCATCGGAGAGGCACCAATGGAAGTGGTGAACCCCTCCGTGATGGTGTCTAGATTGGATCTGGTGGTTTTGGACTCTACAGCGGCTAGAATTGATTTTCGTCGACTCTCCTAGGGTTTCTGAAATATTGGGGTATTTATAAAGCAAGGAGGCGGTTCAGGAGGCACCCGAGGTGGGCTTAACCCACCAGGGCACGTCTGGGCCTCCTGGCATGCCCTGGTGGGTGTTTCCCTCCTCGAGGTACCCCCTAGGTGCAACCTTGGCCCACTGGATGTCTCCTGGCCCAAAAAAAAATCCTCAAACCATTTCGCTGTGTTTGGACTCTGTTTGGTATTGATTTCCCGCGCTGTAAAAAACATGCAGAAAACAACAACTGGCACTGGGCAGTATGTCAATAGGTTAGTACCAAAAAATGATATAAAATGATTGTAAAACATCCAAGAATGATAATATAATAGCATGGAACAATAAAAAATTATAGATACGTTGGAGACGTATCGGGTCACCAAGTGCTCGAGGGGTTGAGGATCGAGGGGAAAAGGATCTAGGGTCTAGGGGTCGAGGATCAAGGTGTCGAGGGCTCGAGGGTCAAGGGGAAAAGGGGTCGAGGGGTCGAGGATCAAGGGGGAAATGAGTCCAGGGTCTAGGGGTCGAGGATCGAGGTGTCGAGGGGTCGAGGGTCAAGGGTCGTTGAGAGGTCTAGGGGTCGAGGATTTGCCATCCAGACCACAATACCGCGACCCCCCTAACCCCGATACCCCGACCCCGCCTCGACACCCTGGCACCGTGATCCCGACATAGCACTCGACCCCGACACGGCACCCCCAACCCCGACACATCACCCAGACACGACACCACCGACACCCCGACCCCCGACATGACACCCGGAGACCCCGACACCGCACCCCTGA